>NC_041220.1:48083335-48120393 GCF_002837175.3 Physeter macrocephalus | reverse complement strand
AAAAAAAAAAAAAAAAAAAAAAAAAAAGGGATGGATGCTTCCTGGGGACAGTGATCCTCCCACTGGACTCCCCAGCATTTATTCAATCTGGAGAGAATCTGTCTGCCAGGCTCCCACTCCTACATTCCAGGAAGAGCCAGGCCCATTCATTGTCCTCTGTATTTGGAAAGTGATAATAATTCCTCTGAGATGTCATAGGGCTCGGGAAGATGTGATCAAAGTCCTGCTGGTGATGGGAACTGCCTTTGGCGGGCGATTTATACATTTTGCAGGTGTCTTTTTTTTTTTAATTAATTTATTTATTTTTGGCTGCATTGAGTCTTCATTGCTGCGCGCGGGCTTTCTCTAGTTGTGGCGAGCTGGGGCTACTCTTAGTTGCGGCGCGCAGGCTTCTCACTGTGGTAGCTTCTCTTGTTGCGGAGCATGGGCTCTAGGCACGCGGACTTCAGTAGTTGTGGCGCACGGGCTTAGCTGCTCCGCGGCATGTGGGATCTTCCCGGACCAGGGCTCGAACCCGTGTCCCCTGCATTGGCAGGCGGATTCTCGACAACTGCGCCACCAGGGGACCCCTGCAGGTGTCTTTTTATTGCAAGCCTGCGGGCATGCCCACTGAGTCAAAAATATATTACCATGAAGATATTCCTTTTGAGGGTATCTTATGTCACATTGCAGGGAAAGGCAGATAAAATAACAAGAGCATTTGGCCCCAACTTTAAAATGACTTTTCCTAGATTTTATATTATCGACTTTGCCTGCAAGATTAGCCCTGCAAGCCTGAGGGCTAAAATGCGACTCCCGGTCAGTCTCCAGCATACTAGGAATATGTCCTGTCCTGGGGTCTCCTTCCTGCCTGTCCTCCGCACCCCTTACTAAGCTGCTATTCTACCTCCTGTCAAGTGCTTCGTTTGTGTAACACGTCCTGTCAGCCGATTCCTGCTAAAATGTTAGCTGATGTTAAGATGTTAGGATATTCTCAAGGGGGGATATTTGCATTTTAATAGGTGGCTTGAATATGGAAAAGCTTCAGCCTTAAGCTGTGAAGCCTCATGAGGGAAGAGACAGGCAATTTTGGATGGGGACAAGGGTGTGTGAGATCTGAGACATCATCAAATCCTACAGGATTGTAAGACGGAACTAGCCCTTCTTCTTTTCTTTTATCTCCAAACCTCAGAGTATACGGCACCTCACACGTTCTTGTGGGGCAGAAAGGAAGCCTTTTACAAGCAGGTGGGAAATAAGACAGCAACTTTTCCAAGAGTACTGGAACTCAGTAAGTCCCAGGGTGGAAGCAGTAACATTGGCGAAAGCCCCCGGCACCTGCTCCTATATAAGGGGGCAATTTAAGCTATTTTTTTAAAAAGCACTAAGTAAAATTTTGCTCTGGAATTTGAGGAGGAGATGCACTGATGTGACTGAGAGAAAGGTGCTTCTTCCTGTTCCTGACCCTGGGAGCACGTAGGGGCTGAGGTGGGATCACAGTCAGCACCCTCCCCAACCTCCCACCCGTGGACTGCAGGATTTAGCAAATAAAAATACAGATGCCCAGTTAAGTTTGAATTTCCAATAAACTTTTGTCAACTACAAATTGGCACTTGCCGTCTACCTGTACAAGGATTAAATCATGCGCTGATGCAGCTGCTGATTTTCAACACCCCCTGAAAGGAGTTCAGGGTGGAGAGCAGAAACAAGGCACTCTGTGCTCTGGGAAAAAACTGGCAGAACAGGCCTTCAGATAGTTAGATATTTTCAGGAGCCGATTTTATGATCCCAATTCTTGTATCTCCTCATACCTAGAAAAGCACTAAAATCCTTCATGGTGACAACTGCTCCTTGTGACTAGCAGAAACCTTCTGCAAAAAAAATATGTGCTCAATTGCATGTATTCCCCCCTTCACCAAAATCACATATATACTAACCTTCCCCCCTACCCCTTTGGGGCAGTTTCTCAGAGCGATCTGAAATGCTGCCTCCCGGGCTGCAGTCCTCATTTTGCCCCGAATAAAACTTAACTTGTGGGCTTCCCTGGTGGCGCAGTGGTTGAGAGTCCGCCTATCGATGCAGGGGACACGGGTTCGTGCTCCGGTCCGGGAGGATCCCGCATGTCGCGGAGCGGCTGGGCCCGTGGGCCATGGCCGCTGAGCCTGCGCGTCGGGAGCCTGTGCTCTGCAACGGGAGAGGCCACAGCAGTGAGAGGCCCGCGTACCGCAAAAAAACCCCAAAAAACAAAAAACTTAACTTGCAACTCTCAGGTTGTGCATTTTTTTTAAGTCGACACACTGAATTTTTTTCTTTTACTATGAATATGTCCTGTGTGATATTTGGGACATATTTAAACAAAAAAAAAATTCTTGTTTATCTGAATTCATATTTAACTGTGTGTCATGTATGTTATCTGGCAACCCACTACCACACTAGCTTTTTGTGATTCCTTGTATTTTTTGCTAAAAAATAATTTTTAAAAAGGTAAAGTCATAACTCTTATACAAACATAAAATGAACATATGTCAAAAGTTTTTTTACTCATCGATTACTGAGAAAACCAGTAAGATGTCACAACTGGCTCAAAAGAGAATTCAGTACACATACACATACACACACACACACACACACACACAATCAGGAAATGCTAAAATAAAATTTTTAATAGATGCAAAACTAGCCATATTCATAGAGCAATAATTAATTGCATTCCCTTGGGCTAAATTAGTTTGCATTTCTATGGACATTACTATCAGTTTTCTGCAACTTGCAATAGTTGTAAAAGAGACCAACAAAAATGAAAGGCACAGATAACCAGGAAAGGTGTGCTAGACAGAATGTCCAGTAATCATTTTTGCCTATTTTCAAGTCTTTTATAATTTCTCCTGGGAGTGTCATGCTTGCCCCCATCTCAGGGCCTTTGCACATGATGGTTCCCCCTCCTCCTCAGTTATTTTGTACTTACTGTCGATATCTTCTCTCAAATATCATTACCCCTGGGGATCCCTCTCTGACCCTTAATCTGTTAGATTCATGTGTTATATGCTCTCATAGGAGCATATATCTTTCACTAGAGCATTCATGTCAGTTTATAATTCCTGCTCCTTACTGAGGACTCTAATTCCTTGCCCAGTCAAGCCCCTGTTCTCACCAGCTTCCCTTCAATAATTATGCTTTGGTAATACTTTTCTCCTTTCTGTTCTTCGACCATCACAAGTTCTCCCTTGCTTCAGGGACTTTGCTATTCCCTGTGCCTGGAACATTTTTGTCTCTTGGCTTTTGCACGGTTTTTCTTTCTTTTTTTAATCTGTCAGGTCTCAGTTTGAATGTCAGAAAGGCCTCCAGATCGTCTTATCTAAAGATGCTCCCCTTCCCACTTTACTTTCAATCCCAGTGGTTCTTAAACCACTAAGAACAGATCAGAATCCCCTGGCAAGCTTGTTAAAACATGGATTGCTGGGGCTCCTGCCAAAGTTTTTGATTCAGTAGGTCTGGGGAGGGGTTTGAGGATCTGTGTTTTAACAAGTTCTTGGATGATGCTGGTGCTGCTGGTTTGGGCAACACTCGTGGAGAAAAAATACTCTGATTATTTTCTCTCAAAACTTAACATTATCTTTTTTTCCCCTTTACTGATTTGCTTTCTGTCCCCTATACAACTGAAAATTCTACGTGGGGAGGGACAACGATGCCTCTATTCTCTGTTGTGTAGCTCCACAGTAGCAAGGGCAGTGCTTGGTTTATAAAAGATGTTCAATAAATATTTATTGAATGAATGAATGAACCATTTTCTCTCTTCTTGTTCTGCATTGGTATAAAGGGTTTGTTCACCAAAGCACAGTTGAATTCAGGTGCTGAGACTAAGCCAGAGAGATTGGCTTTCATCACTAAAATGAGTTTGGGAAGGAGAGGTCTTGATAAACCACACCAATATCTGTTCAATAACTTGGATAAAGACCTGTGATTGTTGGGGCCTGTGCTGTCCCATGAGTGTGCCCTCCTCCTTGGGGCCAGCGTGTCTAGCCTACAGTTAGATGTCATCAGGGCTTTGGGTACTGTTGGCAGGTGTTGGGCTGCACCTCGCAGGCCTGCAAGGCTTGTACTTGCCCAGCTTCAAGACCAAAGAAAGAGTCCCAAGAGTTCCGAGTCGGTGACAGAGACATCAATGGTTTAATGGACGGGGGAGCTTACGTTTCTGAAGCAAGGTCCTGGAGCGACACCCCACCGTCTGCAGCAGACAGCAGGCAGGACCTGGCAGCAGTCTTCACTCCCAGGCGGAGGGGGAGGTTGCCACTTATGGGGGAACTGATGTCAGGTTGGCTCACTGGTTACCAGGGAAACCAGCGGAGGGGAACGCCCCTCACTGCCCCTTTGATAAGAACAATCACTAGCTGGGATCTGAAGCAAGTACGCAGGAAGGTCAGGCATGTGAGTAGGATGTAGGGGAAGCAGGCACTGGTCAAGCAGGGGATGTACAGAGAGCAAGAGAACAGCCATCTTGAGTGGCCTGACCATATCGCAGGGCACAGACTGACCTGGGTTTTACTAAGACCAGCAGCTACAATGAGCTCGCAGAAGACATGGGCAGGTATGGGGAGGAGGGGCTTGTGCTTTGGCCTCAGGTGTGCTTCCTTGATGAGGCAGCTTGGGTAAAGAAACAGAGTCAGGAGCAGGCTATAGGTATTGCTCTTACATCTTTTGAAATCTTCTTAAATAAACGTCTTAGAATCCTTTGCCTTCTGGTCTTAACTCTTGGCGTCCTGCTGCCAATATTTTGTTCCAAAGCCCTCAGTTCAGGCCTTATAGCACACCATCAAGCCTTTCTCCCCAGCAGCCCTCCAAGTTCTAGCTCTTTCTCATCTACTCTCTTGTGTACCATTCATCTAGGTTATGTAGTAAGCCAATGGGTCCTTGAGAAAGACAATATGACATAGTGCTTAAAAGACCACACTTTGAAGTCAGCCCTAGATTCTAGTCTTACTCCTGCTAAATACTGTGTGTCCTTGAGAAAGTTACTTAACCATTCTGTACATCAGATTATGGGGATAATGACAGCAGTAAATCTTAGGGTTGTTGCTGGTATAAAAGAGATGATACTTGTAAAGAGTTTAGTTCCTGTGCCTTGTAGCTACAGGATAGTGGCCTAGTACTCCTTTATGAAAACAGCTTTCCATTTTAACAAGGAACTTTGGTAGACACATGCTTTGCCTGCAAGAGTCTTGGTAGGTCGAATTCTTGGGGTCCTTTAGATGACAGCATGTGAGCAGATGCCAATTCTGTGTGTAGGTTAGAGGAACCTCTGCAGACCTCTCTGGGGAACAGAGCACTAGGTTACTTGGCTATTGCCTCTCAGCCTAAGAGAGAAGCCCTGCTCAGACCCTGGCAGTTAAGGGTAAAACAATAATAGCAATGTTGTATTCAGGAGCATTGCTTTAAATAATCCTTCTCCTTAATAGCTTTGCCCCCGGCATGTGACAGGTGTTTACATTATTAAGTAAAAACATTTAAACAGCGACCTCCTTGGTATAAGGGTGAAGGAGATTAAAATCCAAGCAGTGCTCCAGCCATTTAAATCAATGAGACTTGTCAGATCTGTAACACATGAGCCACTTACAGGGCGCAGGCACCTATTGTTTCTGAGCTTCAAGTAATACCTCAATATGCTCATTCCTTCAAAGTCTGCCCAGACCCTGGGATGCTTGCTAAAGCCCTGGTCTGGCCATGGCCTCTCTCCCTTTGGAACCAGCATTATTTAATAAACAATAGCATTACTTAATGGCAAATGTGCACCAACTAGTTACGCTATTAGGGAAGATGAGAGCTTGCGTTGATTGCTGTTTAGATAAATGCCCTTTCAAGGAATCCCAATGGTCAAGTCCCTAAGCTAATCAGAAGCAGGGACCATAAATGCTGCTCTTTCCTGCATTAGGGCCTGTTAAACCAGGCTGCTTGAGTTCATTCACAGTCACCCTTTCCTGAATCGTGTCAATCTAGCCTTAGCCACAATACTGGCAACCTCATGTCCATCAGCAGCATTGACGAACAGAGTTTTTGAGACTTAAAACTTTTTTTTTTTTAAAGCTTCATGCTCCTTATTCTCTCTCCCTTAATGATCAAACCTAGATTTTCCATATGTGGCCATGGAGGGGGAAATCTCCATGGAGGGGAAATCTCCATGTAAGAATTGCAGCTGAGACTTAAAGATCCAACTCTTATTCCTTGAGATTTATCTTTCCCTTGGAGGTCTCTAGCTAATTTCTGCAGGTACCACCAAGCTGGGTTCAGGGTGCTGATTCATTATTAATGTTCCAGTTCTAAAGGGGACATTTGACCCTCCAATTCCTAGGATTCACAGTTGAATCAGGCTGGCCACAAAAGGAACTGCATGCAGGTGGGGTTACAAGGCAGAGTTTACTTTTCTTCCACTTATGGCCCTATATGCCGGCCTGCAGTGGGGAGTGGGGAAGACCCTGATCCCTGAGGGACTGCTCGGGCCCCAGCTACAGACGTGCCCTGACCCAGCAGAGGGTGAGGAAGTTCCTCTCTGGATGATCTGAAGGGCTCATTCCCAGGAGACCGACTTGGGTGATGGTTTTCACTTCTGAGGAAAGCCCTCCTCCTACTCACAGAGGTAAGGCGAGGCATGGTCTCTAATGTCTACAGAACTTCTTTGTCAAAGTGCCACATCAGGGGCTTTGCACTGGAAAAGAGGTAAGTGTAAATAATACTGGCCACCTGCACGTTCGGGACCCACGGTATGAGCATCCCCTGGGGGCTTGTTAGAAATGCAGCATCTCAGGCCCCCAGACTTGCTGAAAGAGGATCCACATTTTAACAAACTCTCCAGTGATTTGTGTGTTTGCGGAAGCCTGAGAAGCACTGATACAGCACTAAAAGGGCTATTTTGCCCACACCATCTCCCCCACACCCCCGCCCCCAAGAAACAACTCCGTTTAAGCCTGGCTCAGGGAAGAAAGTTCCCTGACATCCCTGTCCCTTGAAGCTGAGGCGTCAACGTAGCCTCTGTGGGGTTTTTCTGGATTATGGCAGAATGACTGGGGACTCTTGGACTTCTGAGACTGTTTGAAGGAAGAAGGAATGTTAAGGACCTTCTGCTCAGAGCAAGGGGATAAGATAGCAGCACATCATGGGCAGGAGACCACTGCACAAGTTAATTTGTTTATTTCCATAAGCATGGTCAGTACCTCCAACAGCATGTGACCAATGGTGTGCTGGTCCCCAGGGGGCCTGGAGCAAGACCACCGGTACCCAGGCAGCAGCCTCCGAGGAGAAAGCCCTACTCAAAGCACTGGAAAGCCTCCCAGGCAATGGAACACTCATTTAGTTCAATCAGTTCCGTCAAAAGCCCATTCGATGAAAACAATACCTCGTGGGTGTCCAACTGCTTAGTCAGTTGAGTGTCCACAACAACTTGGAAGCCACTGATAAATGCAGGCTTAAGGTATTGAAGGAATTCAGGTATTTATTCACAGAGGCAGTAGAGACCACTTACCCTCCACTTGTGACTGGACGCAAGTGTTTAACCTCCCCAACCTTTAGTTTCTCCATTTTATTATTTTTAAAAAATTAATTAATTAATGATTTTTTGGCTGCGTTGGGTCTTTGTTGCTGCATGCCGGCTTTCTCTAGTTGCGGCAAGCGGCGGCTACTCTTCGTTGTGCTGCGCGGGCTTCTCATTGCGGTGGCTTCTCTTGTTGCAGAGCATGGGCTCTAGGCATGCGGGCTCAGTGGTTGTGGCACGTGGGCTTAGTTGCTCTGTGGCATGTGGGATTTTCCCGGACCAGGGATCGAACCCATGTCCCCTGCCTTGGCAGGCGGATTCTTAACTACTGCGCCACCAGGGAAGTCCCTAGTTTCTCCGTTGTAAAATTGCTGATCAGAATGGTACTCATCTTATGGATGTGTTCAAATACTAAGCTTAGTACTCACCCTGTATCACACTCACTCTGTGTTACTCTGACTTAAAGTCATCTCTACAGGAGGTAAGAATTTTATTTCAGTAGTGGAAGGAATCTTGAAGTCACCTGATAGAAAAGGGATGAGAAAGGATAACCACAAAGATGAAAAAGGCTTCTGTTTTCATTTTGCCAGAGCCCTGGGTTCCAACTCTAGGTCTGTCTTTGTGTTACTGAGATCCAAACAAGCATAACCTCCCAGTGCCTATGAGGAACTCTGGGCAAAATACGAGCTAGGACCAGGAGTGGGACTGCTGCAGGTCAGCTGGAGGCCATCAAGCTAGTTAACGGGGAAGCTAGATGAATCTATTTGTGGTGGCAAAATATCAGAAGATCTGAGGTATCAATAGTGTTGGAAAAGAACACAGTGTTTTAATCCTGATGATCGATATTGAGGTGAAGGAGAAAGACACAGCCAAATACCACATCGTGGGCTTAAAAGGTGCTCCTTCAGACGAGCTCGCAAGCTCCCCTGCGGGCTCTGCACCTCTCCTGCTTGCCCCTGACTCCACTCCTCATGGCTGCCAGGGTGCCAGTGGGCAGGAGGAGGTCCCAGCACAGAGAGGATTTTCTAGAGCCATCAACAAGCTTGCAAAGCACATGTACTTTCTAAGGAACGAATATTCACTCTCGCAGTGCGGTTTCTGGGGCTTGAATAGCTTGCTGCTTTTCACCAACAAATGATTTTGGGTAGGGAGATCTTGTGACCTTGTAAATATGGCACATATATTTGAATTTTTTTATTCTGGAAGCTAACTACTGAAAGTAAGAGTTAAAAAAAAAAATGATCTCCCTCTGTCTTATCTCTGGCAGAAGCTAAAAATAGAGACGGGTTTTCATTCGGCCGTGATCTGGGTGCCTTCTCACCGCCTGTTTTCCACATGAGCTCAGCTCCTACTTTCAGATTGCCGTCCTTTTGATCTTCTATTCTCTGTTCACGTACCCTTTTGTGCCTACCTGAACCATGTGAAACAAATCATCTTAATTGCTTCAGGTCTGGCTTCCTTCTCTGGTTCTCATTTTTTGAAATTCCTGCAGTGGTTACCAGATAAATCTGTGTGGGCCTCTAGCCCTTGGAAACAGCACGGAGGAACCTGCAGCAGTGAGAGGAAATTTAAAGTTAGTTAAAAGGCACAGGAGGAGTGAGGGAATTGAATGAGAACCCCCCAGGTTTTCAGCCTGGAGATGTAAGGCTGACTGTACATCAAGTCCATGTTCATTGCAGGGCACAGCCCTCACACCTTTGCCTGTAGAAGACAGAATAATTAATGCTGTGTCTCTTTGGTGTGGTACCCAGAGCCCCGCCTCCGTCAGCCGTGCCCCAGATGGGGTAGGAACATACCCTCTGCCAGGAAGCCCAGGCGGGCAGAGAGGAGGAAGGAGATGGTGGTGTGTCCTCACCTGCGGGGACTCCCTGGTTTAGCCACTAGGAGGCCCCAAGCAAGGCCGAGGATCGCGGGAAAGTGGGAGGTGTCCCGCGACCTGTCCCTGAGCTAGAGCGGGGTTGCGCGGGGCTGCATCCTAAGTGAGCCATTCTGAATGAAGAACCACTCTGGCGGAGAGGTGCCGAGGCAGGCCAGGCTGTGATCCTGCACGCTGGGCGGTCCAAGGGGAGGTAATTAGGAGCAACGAGCTGAAACTGCGGAAAAGAAAATGTAAGCTGCGCAGCATGAAAACCTTGCCGGCAGTGATATCTATGAGCCGATGGCATGCTCTCCTCAGGGAAGTTTCAAAAGACCCATTACTGGAGGCTTTAAGGTGGCCCTGGTAACATCTGGGGCGGGGGTAGGTGGGGTAGGGGGCTGCTGGGAATTGCAATGCAGCTTCTCAGCAACCAGCGCTACCAGCGCCGGCTTGAGGCCAATTGCTTGGACGCCTGCCCCTGCAGTGCTGTTGAAAGGGCCACTTAACACACGTTCCTCCAGCGGGATCATTTCCCTTTGGAGTGATTTCTGCCCCTCAAAAGGGAGGTGCTACATAGGCCCGTCTATAAATACAGGCAGCACACTCCACTCCACAGCCCCTCAGGGGTGGGAGGGACCACTAGGTTCCATAAGAGAAATTTTGAAAACAAAATTTTCACTGGTTGGGTGATGGTTTGCAAAAATATTTTTGAGGGAGTCTTTTCAGAGCTGGATAAGGTTTACTCATCAAGCATGCTTAATTTTTAAAACCTGGTGATGAATCAGGTTAGAGTCTGCCAAAGAGAAGTGTCACTCCTCCACCCCCTCTCCCCGATGGCCCCAGTGTCCTGGGGGACTTTGAAGGTCACCCAAGTAACCAGGAAGTGGCTTCTCCTGAGATAACCATCACTGTCCTCTCTCTTTCCTTGGTTTTATTCACAGAACAGCAGTGTGTTTGGCACCCTAGGGAGACAAAATGAATTAGATTTGGGCCCCACCAGGGTTTTGCACTCTCTTCCCTTATTCCCTTCCTTCAAAGGGGCTTTTGGTGGTTACTGGCAGCCATTTAGGATGCAAAGCTGGACTAAGTAAGTCAACAGCTTGAACTTGTAGTTGCTTTGGGCTCCAGCTCACCCTTGATTTTCCTAGGCCATTAGTCCTGTAGCCCTGTTGATAGCTTTTCATAGCATTGCTCATGTTCACCATCTCCATCTCATGTTAGATGATCAAGGCCTCATTCCTGGATAATTGCATGACCTCCCTTTCTTTATAGTTGTTCCTTCTAACCCATCCTTCCACCCTAGCCAGGTCCATCTCTGGAAACCACCTTTTCATCATGACTCGCACGTTTGCAAAATTTTTCAACGACTCCCCACGGCTTCTAGGACAGAGGACTGGGCTGGAATGAAGGTCCTTTTCTACCTATAAAAATGGTTGGTTCTGGTAATATTTTGAGAGATTCAGACCTATTCATTTCAGGAATTGACAAGGATTGACATTAAGGACTGGTGATTTCCTCTTCATGACTTACGATTTAAAAATATATCTAAATATTGACATTGATAATCAAGTTACATTCTGAATCGTTTACCTTTTAAGCTCAGCCTCCTCAGTAAGATGATGAGGTTGTGATAGGACAGTGGTTCTCAGCCCTGGCTGCATGTCGGAGTCATTTGAGAAATATTTCAAATTATGGATGCCTGGATCAGAATCTTTGGAAGCGGGGTCTGGGTGTTGGAATTTTTAAAGGGTTCCCCAGGTGATTCAAATGTGCAGCCACTGCTGGAATTAATATTAGGATTATCTCTAAGATATCATATCATTTCAGATGTTTTTTGGTTCCCATAATTCTTGAACTGTTCTAGTTCAGCTCAATACTTCTTAGGTAGCATGAAGTAGGATCCTTTCAGTTAGATACAATGTTAGATCCAAACTGACAGTGCTCTTCTGTGGCCACTATAATCCCAAACAAGATTCTATTTTCCTCCTATTCAAAACACAATCATCCCCCAGTTCATCCCCCCTGCCAATTCACCCATTCTAAAAATGTTTATTGAGCACCTAATAATTGCCAGAAACCCCATTCTAATAATTAGGAAAAGATACAATGGTGAGCAGGGCAGACAAGGAGCCTGTTCCCATGGAACTTATATTCTAGAATCAGGTCCAGAGTAATATGAATCTCATACTGGTCTTGTTTGAATCACTTTCCTCAGCTTTCAACCATATTCTTCTGGTTACCCATTCCTGCTTTGTCCCAGGGCATCAACATAAAGTCCACATCTATACTTGACAAAAGCACTAAATCAGATAAGAGATAACAATTGTGAAGAACAGTATCCAAAGGGTATTATGGTGCCTCCATAGCAGGTGGGATTAATATTCTTTCATAACTAAGATGGTTAAGGAATCTAACCATTTGGATGCATATATTTTCTTCTCCATATTTAAGAGTAAGTGTTTCTTTTGGTAGTGGACATCTCTTGTTGCTATCACCCTTCATTCACTCTCTTGTTAAATATTGAGAGGAGACATTTACTCCCCATTCCTCCATTGTTGTGTGCAGTGACTTCTTCATAGTAACAATCCAAGCTTCTCCACCCCCTGTACCCTGCTTCTCCCTTTGCCCCAAGGGAGGAAGACTGACTTGCCTGATTGGTGAATTTTGGTGCAGTGACCAAACACATTAAACTCAGCCCCTTTTTTTCTATTTTTCTTCATTATCCACAGTTTGCAGAGTGTTCTCTGCTTCTCTATGCCATAAAGCTGACAGGGGCAGGCCTCGGTGGGAGACTGCATGTCTGTGGTGGGGCAGGTCCATCTAATTCAGGAGTTAGTAAGCCCCCTTGGTTAACAGACCTAAAGACATGTTGTAAAGGTGACATTTTTGTATCTGTCTACCTGGCTCCCGGGTCCTTCAACTGGTTCCAAGCGTGGGGCATTGAGCCTCCTCTAACAGTATCTATACCCCAATTCCCCTCTATAGAGCCCCCTTCTCCAACCCGTAGTTTGGATTAAGTGAAACTGATTCCATACATGAGACCCACAATCAGTTCCCCCTGGCTACAATGATTAGTTTAAGGGTGAACATATGACCCAATCAGATCCAATGAGCCACAGCGATGTTTTTCTGATTGAGGAACTCATGATCTTATCTGCTGGACCTAAAGAGGGTATAAGGGTTGCAACCATCGCTGCCATTCCGTTCCAACGTGAAGCTGAGAGATGGAGAGAAACAGTCCTGATGATATTGGTTGAGCTCGGGATTCAATCGTGACTGAAGCTAAGTATGCATCTGGACTTTTCATCCTAAGGGAAACAATAAATTCTCTTTTTGCTTAAGCTAGTTTGGGTTCAATTTTATGCTACCTGCGGTGGTAAATGAGCCACTCTTTATTTTCACAGTTTTTATTTAGTTTTAATTGATTTTAGAAGCTCACAGGTACCTCTCTAACTCACTCTAGATACCAGGAGTAGAGATGACTTCAGAAAGTATTAATTCACCACAAGGAGTATAGTTAGGTTACAATGTTGCAATATTAATTGTTTTAGGCACTTTTCATTGCTTTTTTTTCCTTTGTCTATTCATTTGTTATTTTTTGGAAAGATAATTTGATGTGATACTTGACTCAAGTCCTTAATCAAAAACATTCAGGGCTTCCCTGGTGGCGCAGTGGTTGAGAATCCGCTTGCTGATGCAAGGGACACGGGTTCGTGCCCCGGTCCGGGAAGATCCCACATGCCGCGGGGCGGCTGGGCCCGTGAGCCATGGCCGCTGAGCATGCGCATCCGGAGCCTGTGCTCCTCAACAGGAGAGGCCACAACAGTGAGAGGCCCGCGTACCACAAAAAAAAAAAAAAAAAAAAAAAAATTCAAAGTGCAAACAGCTTATATTTTCCTTCTGATTAACTGGAGAAGAATGAACACTGTTCTTTAAATTTATAATGATCATAATAAATATCCTCAAGGAAACAACAAACTCTTTGGGGAAAGTTACTTTATCTACTTACCAAGATAAAGGACTGGAATTTTTTTTTACTGGGAATTCTGATGGAGGTGAAATATAACCAGAAGGGTGTTGAGGTTTGGATGGACAACAAGAAGGGGGAAGAGCCTTCTGGTAATGGGGAAGGAGGTTATCAGAAGAAGAGCAAGCCATATTCATGGCTGCTGCAGTGGAGATGTCCACAAAAACGTGTGGTCTCGCTTCCAGTTTGTAGAATGAGGAAGTGGCTGTTCTGCCAGGGACTATATTTCCCAGCATCCTTTGCATCTAGATATGGCCATGTGATTAGTTTTCACCAATGAGATGTGGGTGGAAGTGATATGCAACACTTCTATGCCAAAGCTTTTAAAAAGTGGTTCGATTTTCTGGACATCCTCCCCCTTCTGTCTGCATATATGGTCCTAGTGGTTAGTAGAGATGTAAGCTCAAAGTAGCTTGGGTCCCTGAATCACTGAATGAAGGAAAACTTGCTTTGGATCGTTTTATGAAAGGCAAATAAACTTCTATTGTGTTTGGCCACTATACATTTACAGATATATTTGATACAGTGAGAACTCGGTGATGCTCCAAGTATGGTCACCAGACCAGAAGCATCTGCATCACTGGGACTTATTAGAAATGCAGATTCTCACACACCATCCTAGACATACTGAATCAGAAACTCAGATCCATAAATCTGTTTTAACAAGCTTTCCAGGTGATTCTAATTCATGCTCAAGTTTGAGGACCAGTGCCTTCTTTATCAACTTCACTGCCACCCTAACTGATCAGTAGACGTGAGTTGTTTCCTCAGTTTTTTCTTAGTTAAACGCTCTAAGCATCGTAAATTGCTGGCTTTAGTTAGGAATGGTGACTGAAAGTTAAGAATAAATTTAGAAAAACTGGTGCAGTTGGGAAGACATTTGGTGAGTTTGAAGTTCCATTGAATTTTGAGAAGGACAAACACATTCTCTTAGAAACAACTTTCGTTCAGTTCTAAATATTTTTATTGTTTAAAGGGCTTATATTCCCAGAACAGGCGTCACAACCCTAATGCCTACCAGATACTCTAATCAAGGGAAGTGAGCTGAGTGGAGGGAAGCAACCTGTACTCAGCTACAGCTGATGGTTGAGAATGTGGGCCCAGTGTTTTCAAGTCTAAATGTTTTTAAAGGGAACTGGAAATTTGGATTTTCACATCAAATTTTCTGGTTTGTATATCTTGGCTTACATTTAAAAAACAACAACAAAAAACCCAAAACTAAACAACAACAAAACAAAGCCAAAAAACTTTGTGTGGGCAAACATGCTGTAATGTTGAATTTGGCCCCTGGGCTGCCAGTTTTATAACCTTTACCTGGAAGAACCAGGGAACTAGTCAGGCTGGCTAATGTCTCCTCTTAGTTATTAGGAGGCAAAATAACTTTTCCATACATGATAAGCTTCAAAAGAGGGAGAAATAAGAGCTGTACAAAGTAGTTGCCAAGGTAACATCTTGCTGATCAGAAAGGGGCGGTGATTAGGTTTTATGTAGACTCAGTGGGAGAATGGAACAATCTTTCTCTGTATTCTTTCTGTTTAAGATCAGTGAGGAAATGGATGTGGATGCAGTGTGGTTGCCTGAGATTATCAGGAAGCAATTCTTTGGAGAGACCCCTGTGAGACCTGATCACCAACTAGCAACATAGGGAAGTCATACCTTAAATCTTCCAATTTGCTAGCAGCAAATCAATGAACTCCAAGAGCTATTGCCCTAAGCTGGCATCCAGGGAACTATGGACAAGCTGTTTGATACCTGAATTTTAGTGAAGGAAAGTTAAAGCTTTTTCTTAAAGCAGGGGAAAAAAATTCTACTATGCAATGAGAGAAGAGAGTTGAAGTTTTGTGAGAGTCAGTTGTTTTAAACTATCTTAACTAAAATATATTGGAAAACTATTGGTAATTAGTGTTTTGCTGTTTATTTATACTAACAAATTAATAAAGGATTTTATATTTTATTTCATTTAACTGATGCTTATCTTTATTTTTTATTATGGACATAAGGCATTGTTCTAGGGCATGCCAAACTTAGGCAGTCTGTCCTCTGTGAGCAAAATCAGACTTTGGTATATTTTCAACACAATAAGATGGAAACTTTAGGACAGCAAGAGACAGATACTTGCCTGAGGAGTTTTACTTGCTCTTTGATCCTTATCAAATATCCAGATATTACCTGTACTGCCTTGACATGCTGCCTGAAGGTAGGATTCTTTGATTGTATGAAAGAGTTCTAGGCCCAAGAGGTAGTCCAACTTTGCACTGGGGGCAAATAACAGGGTGTTGCCTGTGACATAGTCAAGCCTCTTTTTCACTTAACAACCTACTTTGGACATCTTTTGGTAGAGATCTGCCTCATCCCTTTTAATAGCTGTGTAGAATCTTGGACATTTGGAGGTCTCTAAATATTGGTTGTCATTTGTGGTGTATTCTGTTTTTGTTATTACGATAATATTGCAATAAGTATCCTAGCAACCCATTTTTGCTTTCATGTAATATAGCATTTTTACAGGATAAATTCTTAAATGTGAAAATAAAGGGTCAAAGTATATATGGATTTGAAATTTCACTAGTTATTACCTAATTGCCCTACAATGGGATTATAACAATTATATTTCCATCAATAGTTCACGAACTGCTGGTTTCCCCTCTGCCTTACTATATATTATAAAATTTCTAATATTGTCCTATCTGGTATGAAAAACAAGTGTTTCATTGTTCTAACTTATTTTTCCTTCATTATGAGAGAGCTTGAACACCCTTTCATGTTTTGAAGATACTTGCATTTCTTTTTCAGTTGAATACCTCTTCATATGTTTGCTTTTCCAAAAATTGTTGGGATTTTTTTATGAACTATAAAAGCTCTTTACATGTTAAGCACTTTAGCCTTTTAGGTAGGTTTAAAAAAAAAAAGTTCTAAGTATTTATATTCTCAGCCTAAGACACCTGGGGAAAGTCTAGACAATGGCTACACCTAGCTAATTGCCCAGCGAAAATTGCATGAATCTCAGAGCGGATAACCTAGAAAGACTTAACCTGCACATGCAAATCTATAAAGGAAGACAAAGTCTTAAGACCATCTGGAGACAGTTTACTGAGTACTTAGTTCAATGTCGCGGGCACAGGTGATGGTTGGAGGTTCTGGGATGAATGCGTGGTGGGAGGGGAAGTCAGGGCTAGGTCTGAGGTGGGATTAATAAGAATGATGTGTATGTGAGCATCTCAGAGCTAGGAGTCTCATGGCAGAGGTGCTTTTCATTTGTATTCAAGGAGAGCCATTTTGCCTCACTGTTTCTTACTTGTGCATGGAGAACATTTAGTTTCCTGTGGATCCTTTTTTGCTGCCAAATGCCTTTCCAGGCTAGGACTTTGCTTGCACTCAGCAGGATGCTTGTTTAGGCCAGCACCGGCCTCTCTTGGGGATAATAGACATATTTTCTTTTGAGTATCTTGTGTGGTTCCCACATGACACTTTCCCTCATTTTGGGTCCCAGGCTGGCCCAAAGCTCTCCATTAAAGCTAATGGAAAAACCACAATTAGAGTTAACCCAATTTTCCTTCTTTGGTATTTATAAAAAGCAACACTTAAAAACCTTGAAATTTACTTAACTAACAAAAAAAAACCATTGCTCTATTAATTCCTTCCTTAATTCCTTAATTAATTCTATTAATGTGGGAGATGGTTCTTTCTTCTCAAATAGGCCACTTTTCAGACTAGAAATCACCCCAAATCTTCAAATAGCCCAATGTTTTTCAAGTGTGATTCCAGCAAATTGCTGTTTGCATGATGCCTTAGTGGGGACTCACTTAAGAGCTAGATTTGTTATTGTATTTACTGACATTTTAACATGACATTTTTAGCTGCCTAAATAATTGTAATATTTACCAGAAAAAAAGAAATCAAAGTAATGAAATACACTAAAATTCATATGTCAACATTACAAGCCTTAATTTCCTGCCTGAAGCATGGTGAATGACTCATTTTTAAAGTCATCTCTAGCTACTGGGAGTCTATGGTGATGTATATAGATGGTTTATAGATTGGGAAAATCATTGAATATCACAGATTGCCAAGATAGGCAGTGTAATTATAGAATAATGAGATCAGCTAAAAACATTGGATCTCAGACATCCAAATTGTAAGGAGAAAATGAGGACTAGGGAAGTAACTTGCTCAAAGCTTTGTAGGTACCAAACAATACAGCAGCATCTCCCCCCACCCCCTGCTCCGTGTCTAAGATCTTCTGCCCTTACCCCCTGGCGCTCTTTTGCCCTTACTATAGGCTTAGGTGGGCTGGGAGATGACTTTGCAGGAGCAGAAAACTGTGAACTAGGCTTTGGGGGATAGGCACTCTGGTTTTACCATGACTATGCCCATGCTGGGAGAGATCTGTGACAGCATCTAGGTTAGCCAACCTGTGGACAGCATGGGAAGCCCTCATAATTTGAATAAACAAAAATATGCTTACTTGATCAAAAAATACTTTTTTTCTCCTGATAGAAACTACTATCAGTAGAGTCATTCCTTAAGGCCTCATGAGTTTAAAGGTGCATTTTAATAGGCTAAGTGCTCTTCTGACTGGGAGGGATAATGCATTCCTAGGAAAATAAACATGTAAGTGTTATATCCTCCCTTCCCCTATATCTGGTCTTATAAACCTATGTGCATCTTTATGCCTGTAAGGCTTTTCTCTTGGCCTGGAAAGATCTTCTCAGACTGGATAACTGTCATAATTTTCCAAGGCTCAGATCAAGTATCACTTCTTTCTATGGTTTTCTTGAACCTTCTTCCTAAGTAAAAACAGCACCATACATAAACCTGTACAATTCATTTGTAATTAACATAAACCTCCTCGGTCTGCGGATAATTTGAGATAGCTTACCAACACACCTACAAAAGGATAAAGGAGAATTTGGGGTCAAGGGTAAGCAAGAGCAGCAAAATAAATACCTGCCACCCACTCTGGTACAGTTGCTCAAGAGGACTACAGATTTGGCCCTAAGCTTCTGGCAGCTAAAGCAAAAATGGAAACACAATGAATTATAAGATTTTGCTGCATCTGTAAGACAAAAACAGATGAGATGTTCTGAAAAAACTCTTCCTGAATCTGAGATCTGAGAAGAACTCCACCATGGGGTCCTTAGAAAATGAGCACAGTGTGATGTAGGGGAGGACAATCTCAACATTCCTACATTGGGTGCATATTTTATTCCATTCAGCAGTTTAAAAATGTTGTTCATTCTAGGCAGATGATGAGACATCAAAGTACAGCCAAGCAAAAGCAGTTCTATTGAGGTGTGAAAACAAGGCTGTGGCTCATGTTGTTTTAGTTCTTCATAGATTTTTTTTCAAACTGAATTATGCTTCCATGTACATAAATAGTAAATTTTAGGATATCTGAAGTAATAGATGGGCTGTTTGTCTTTTAGGTAAACCTCCATAAATTATTTATTGTAAATATATTTGATAAGGATTTTATGCCTGAGAGTTCAAGATTGCATTTTTTTTCCCCAGCAAGAACCAAGAGTACAGATAACCTGCAGCCAATCGAGGACAGATCTGTGTGGTCTGTCAATCAATCTGTCAGAATGTACCTGTAGTGTAGCACTTATCACTTTGTTTTATAGACATCTGTGTCCCTGGCATAACTGCGTACTCTTCAAGGGCAGGAACTATTTCTTTTTTGTCTCTGCATCTCTAGCCCCTAGCATGCTTGAAACATACCATCTCTATAATAGACTTCGTTTAATTGAATCACCTTAAAAACTTCCCACTATCATCCAGTGCTACTTGGCAAAAATGAGAGTTCTGAGGAGACAAGGACAGGGAACATAGGATAGCTAAGCTTTGAAGACAGGGAAAAGGAAAGAGGCAAGACATGACAGGAACCAACCTTTTCCTATTGTGCCAGCTACTGTCTGTTTTTAGTCCTATTCCCATCCTTATTTCCTCTCCTCTGAATTGCAAGCTGCTGGAAACTTTTCTAGACTCTCTTGGTAGCTGGACTCTAGGTAGGGTTTGTCAATGGAAGCACTTGTGGGAGATTGGAAAGTGGTAGGATTGGAAGACCATTCATTTGGCTGTGAAGGTGGTAGCAGAGGATGGTGGCATGGGTGACTGGAGCTCCAATAGCATTGGGGGGTGGTTCCAGCATCATCAGTAGGAGCTGGGGCTCCTGGGTTCCTCCTAAGCAGCCAGGAAAAATAGCCTCCAAAATGGCCTTCGATGATCCTTGCTTCTTGATATTCATGGCCTTATATAATCTTCCCCCCTAAAGTAACTTGCTGCTGACAAATAAAATATTGCAGTGTTGAGGGATACCACTTCTGTGATTTGTTACAAAAGATTTTGACTACTGTCTTGCTAGAAGACTCTCTCTGTTGCCTTCTCAGCTTGCATGCTTTTTTTTTTTTTTTGCCACACCACACGGCATGAGAAATTTTAGTTCCCTGATGACCAAGCATTGAACCTGTGCCCCCTTCAGTGGAAGCGTGGATTCTTAACCACTGGACCACCAGGGAAGTCCCTCAGCTTACATGCTTTCATGAAGCAAGGCACCCTCTTCATGAGACCCTCATGGCAAGGAACTGAGGGTGAACTCTGGCCAACAGCCAGCAAGGAACTGAGGTCCACCAGCCTACAAGGAACTGAATCCTGCCAATATCCACATGAGCCTGAATGTGTATCCTTCCCCATTTGAGCCTTCAGATGAGTATAGCCTAACTGATACCTTGACAGCTTCCTGAAGAGACCCTGGAGCAGAGAAAGGACTCAGTTAAGCCATGCCAGATTCCTGACCCAAGGAAACTGTGAGGTAGTAAATGTGTGTTGTTTCAAGCCATTACATTTTGAGGTAACTTGCTACACAATAGCAATAGAGAACTAATATAATGGCAGAGCCATCAGTTGCAACCTCAGCAGGCAGTATGTTCTGGTGGACTCTGGGTAACATCGCATTCTCCCCTTCACTTCTCCAGCTATGGGGGGATTGGCGACTTTCTGCAGTTGCCAGTCTCTAGGTAATGCCACCTTCCCCTTAGCCATCATTTCTATTACCATTGTCACTTTTTTTTTTGTACTAAATTCCCCCTGTCTGAACTATCTAAGTGGTGACTGATAAATCTACATAACTGTTTTTCCTAGGAAGGAGATAAAGGGGAGCATCACATTATTCTAAATGCAGTCATGTCTCTTTAGACATGTTAAAAAATGTGATGCAACTTTTGGTTTGTTTTTTAAAAAGCAAATAGAGGTTCGCTTTTCTGCAGGTCTTGGTTTCTGGGGAAGGTCAACTTCAGAAGGTGGAGTCATCTGTACCTTCTTTCCTGAGTATAGCAGGTATATATCTCTGCCCACCTGCAGGCAGCAAAGGCAATGCATAAGGGATTCTGAAGCCCACACGGTGGTTTCTTCTCCATTTTCATGTGGGAGTACATGGAAATACAATCACTGCATGCTCCCTATAACTAGAATAAAATAATATGGCATGTGTTGAGGGCAAACTCTTAACTCAGCAGGTGAACAACCATATTGACTCCATTTCCCCTGGAGACTGTGAAACTAGAAAGAAATCTATGTATCAGGCCAGAGCAGCCCTTGATGAGGCTCAAAAGAGAGGTGGCAAACTCACAACTACACAGCAAAAAACCACGTCAGAGGTAGCAAAAGAACAAAGGGAGAGAAAATGACTAGTCAAAGAGGCCATATCCATCCAGCCATAGAACACCCAGTGAAGAAATTGAGCTACACTTCTCCCACTAGAAGGCTTGGGGGGAGGGAGATATTAAGAAAAACCACAGGGGTAGAAAATTAGATAGTTTATCTGAAAGAGAAGAAATGAACTTAAGTGTGCTTTTGATATATGGCTGAAAGTGAGAACAAAGGCAAAGCACCAACATATACTTGGCATCAGAAGAATGCCTTTTATCCAAAGATCTCAAAGCAGTTTGAGTCTATTAATTGACTTGTGAGGCATTTAAATTATTATTCGTTAATTTTATGCAGCATTTTATTCTAAAATTTGCTAAACATTTTACAACCCAAGTACATTTGTTATTCCCCAAATAACCTGATAACATACAGTGTGACCATTCCTGTTTGGCATATGTAGAAACCAACCCTCAGAGAAGCTGGGTAACATTGAGGATCAGGGCATGATAGAGGATCAGAAATGAATGTATAAACTTTGACTAAGGAGTGGGGAACTCTGCGGAGACAACTCAGTGTTTTCTATGGTTAGTCCTTCACGGTATCTGTGGTAAGCACAATAATGGTCCTTCAAAGGTGTCCAAATCCTAATCCCTGGAACCTGTGAATATGTTAACTTATATGGCAAAGGGGGCTTTGTGATTAAGTTAAGGATCTTGAGTTGGGGAGATTATCCTGAATTATCTGGGTGGGCCCAATGTAATCTCTAAGGTCTTTGTAAGGGAAAGAGGAAGGTAGGAGAGCCAAGAAGGAGATGGAAGCAGAGACTGGGGTGATGTGAGGCCATGAGTCAAGGAATGTGGGCAGCCTCTAGAAGCTGGAAAGGGCAAGAAACACATTTACCTCTAGAGCCTCCTGACAACCCATTTTAGTCTTCTGACTTCCAGAACTGAAAGCTAATAACTTTGTGGTTTTCTAAGCCATTACGTTTGTGGTCATTAAAGCAGTAGGAGACCAATACAGCATCTTTGAGCAGTGGAGATCTGGATGATTCTCTGACACTACAAACCTAAAATTGTATTTTCTGTGTTATTTGGGTAGCACAATTAAATAAGATTTTGGGAGGGGGGGCGAGGATTACTTGGGTATTTATTCATGACAAAAATGAATTCAATGGTTTGAAGGAAAAGAATAATGGCAGTAACCACAGTAACAGTAATGAGTAATAGTTACTGAGGCTTAATATGTGCCAAGTGCTGGGTCAGCCTCTTGATGTGCCTGCCTTCTGTCTCATATCTTACAACAGCTCTATGTGGTAATAATTATCCTCATTTTACAGAGGAGGAAACTGAGTCTGAGAGAGACATTCAGGTGGTGAGGGAGTTGGCATTTGCACACCAGTATATCTGACTCTTAACCACTACTTGAAATAGCTTTTCTAGAGGCTCCTTAACTCATTGAAGGGAAAGAACGAGTCCTGTGTGAAGGCAGGCTGTGACAGATATTCGAGGACAGGGCTCTCTGTGAGTCTGAGGAAGTGTGATGACTCTGCTTCCCCAAGAGGAGGTGAGGGACAACTTCTCCTTTCCTTCTTGTCCTTCTGGCACTCTAGCCAACCACTTTAGAGAGTACCCACCATCAGAGGGCAACACCTTTCCCCCACTCTTTTTTGCCAAGAGACACCTCTATGGAAAGCAAGCAAGCAATTTCGCATTGCATAGTGAATGTCTTTTCTACTAGAAGCAACTACAAGGGTGCAGAGGTCCTGGGACTTCAGCTTACGTAAGTGGCGAGGGGGTTTCAGTGCGTGGGATCAGGAGGAGTTGAGTTAAAAGGACCACAGTCTTACTGAGATCCTGTTGGAATTAGCATAATCAAGTTTGGTATCAGTTAGAACTGAATAATTCAAAATGTTATAGGTGCTATTGTAAAATGGACACATAATAATCCCTACTTCATAGGGTAGTTGTGTGAATTGAATTAATAAATGTGAAGTGCTTTGAATAGTCCTGTAAAAATGTAGCTGTTACTCTATGGCACTCACTCCTGCTGCTACCAATAGTGCCATGGTTATCACCACTGCTACAATGACTACTGCCCCATTGCTACTACCGCCACTATGATTACTACACCATTGCTACTATTACTACCACTATCACAGTTACTTTTATTTCTATTACCATTGAATACGCCTGCTACCATCACTATTATTTCAAATACTACTATTACTACAATAATTATTACCATCACTATCACTACCACTATTGTCAACATCCAGGCATGGCGAATGCTTCCATCAAGATAAATATGCAACACAGACATCTGTACCTTCAAAAAGGGGTGGCTAGAGCAAATCCTCAGGTCATCCTGGCTTTGCCTGCCAATACTTCCTTGTCTGGTTCATTTTTGGGGGCTGTTGCCATCCTTTTGCTACTGTTCAGGCTTGGACAAAGTGGCTGTCATTGCCCTGAGCTCTCTGAGGTAGCAACCCTGCTTGCTTCACTAATCCTTGTCAGTGACAAATGCTCCTCAAATCCATTCCCAGTGGCCCCTTGAAGTGGACAAACAACTTCACAGCCATGAAATATCATGTTTTAAATAGAAGGCACTGTGTCAAATGTCATCAGCAGCTCAGCCATAGGGCTGCTGATCTCAGACTGATTCAGATAGTTTGCAGATAATAATAAGAACTAAACTATATTGAGCGCTTATCAGATTTTATCAAGTGCTTTTTGAGGCACTAAACATAGACTGACTTATTTAGCCCTCCATAAAACTTTATGAGGTAGATCCTGCTATTAATCACAAATAAGAACAAATGAGAGCACTGAGACAAAGGGAAGTTGAAGCACTTGTCCAAGATAACACAGTAAGTGGGAGAGCTGGGATTTGAACTCAGGCAGTTTAACTCCAGAGAAGACAGCTGCTGGCCCCAGCAAACCAACACACTGGCTTTACAAACACAGCATTCTAGTCAAAGGCGATCAAGACCTGGTAAAGACAGCTGCCCATAGTAGGTACTCAATAAGTGCTAGACCACTGAATGAATGAATAAACAATGAGAGGAAGAATGAAAGTAACCTAACAAGTCATTTGTGTGAGTGAAGAAAGGAGGAGGCATTATGAGTGTTCTAAACCAAAGGGGCAACTCAGTTATCTGCAGGAACAAATTGGAAATGGAGTCAAAGAGGTCAAGAAGAAATTGATGAGGAGGTACTACCTTGAGATCTACCTTGCCAGAGATGTAGGGAATTTGTCACTAGGTTCTCAGCCTCTAAGGATTTTCCTGGGCTTCCTGGGTCTGCTGGTGGCTGCAAGTGGAAGGCAGTTCAGTGGTGGGAGGACTTCTGGTCAGTCGACCTTGGCTTGGACTCGCAAAGTATGGTACACGATATGATCCCATCCTCTACAAGTTGGCACCTTTCTCTCATGTGGAGGGTGATTTGTTTGCATCTTTTAGGTACTAAAATTGTGTGCCATAGAATTTTAGTGTTGAAAAACTACTTGAAGGTCAACCCCTCTCATTTTCCTCATTAGGCACCTGAGTCCCAAAGGCATCAAGTGACTTGATGAAGCCACAACACTAGCAAGGAGCAAGTTCCCCTGATTCTCCAGGCGCTAAACCACACTTTTAATTATGGTTTATTCGTTTGTCTGCTCTGATCTGGTGACAGTCCCTTGTGCTGACTTGAACGCCTTGGTGTTTCAGATAAAATGTTTGGCTTGAGCCAGGGCCTCAGGTACTCTTTGCCTTCCATGGCACTGGATACAACAAAGACCTAATTAGCTAATTAATCTATATTGCATTCCCTTGACACAAGGTCATTCAACTTTCATCTTTAAGATGGACAAACTAAGGTAGTTTGCATTTGCTTTCATTTAATATTTAAAACCTCTTTGTAAGAGGAAGCGGCCCCAAAGAATTCTATTTGCACTTATATTAATATCATTTAATTTAAAACATTTTCAGCATTATAACAAATAGAGCAACTACCTTTGCTATATGTTCTTCCAGCAGCAAAATTTTGTCTCTTTACCTAGTTAACAAATATGAGTATCATAAGACTGTAATAAATTATTTAGAAGGTATTTACTTTTAATTATTATTTCCTCAATAAATTCCAAAATTCAAATCCAAAGAAACTAAGATGACTTACATACAAATGTTTCACACAGGACTCATTTTGGCTTTCTGGAAGTGACTACATTATTTTATTAAAAGTTTCTTTTGTCTTTAGTAAGGGAGAGACCACTGTGTCATTTAATTGCTCACTCTGTCCTGCTTAGCATGTTAACTTCTCTATAATTGTGCTTTTCCATAGTTCTTCCTCCTGAATAGAAAATATTAAATCTCCTAATTATTTCTCCTACATGACATAAAAGGGTGATTAAAGTAACTCATGTCTAGAACCAATTTGATATATGATAATAAAAAGTTCTTGTCATATTCCAATGTGCTCTGGGTGATTTAGGTGTATACACATAGCCTGTTATTGATTTTCCCTGCTTTGATAATTCAGCATTACTTGTCTTTGGATTTTCTCTAGCTCAAAAGGAAAAAAAATTCCATTTTTATCCTTACTCTCATCAAACATTTTTATTTATAAGCGACCATCTGGTAGTAGTCACATATATTCTGCAGTATTATAATCCAGGTGAGTAATCTAGCCCTAATACCTTTCAGCTATGGATGGGCACACATTTTTCTTGGTTCAATGACGTACACTTCAACCTGAACCCAAGATATTCCCTAGTTCCCTTCCCTCTTTTATTTCTCTCTTCCATTATTCCATTATTTGAGTCTTGTGGTATTAATATGAATTAGCACAGAAAATGGAACTCAAGTGTCTGGTTTGAAGCCCCTTTCTTCCTTTGTAGAGCTCACAGCAGTGAAAAATGTAGCTCCAGGAATCTCTTCGTTTTATTTGTGACCTCGCCAAGGAGCCACTATTATTTTTCCATTTTATAGATGGAGATATTAAGACAGAATCAGCTTGGGGACTTGCTTCAGGTTATATAGTGAATCAAGGTTGCAATCAAGAGGAACAAAACATAGGAATAAAAGTCAGTTAAATAAAGAAAGTCATTGCCCCATGCACAGTATTAGCTGAAAATGCTAGTATAAAACTCAAGTAGGGTTTAAGTAAAGTTGTGGATGATAGAGCCTTAATAGGGATTTAAGGACATTTAGGAGTTGCTGCTAAGCTTGTGAGGTCATGATTATGGAGGAAATTACAACTCTTTCCTACAAAATATCTCTTGGTGCTATTGTCAGACAGTTGGTCTAAGCCAGTATGGCAATTCTTATTTTGTTATGTTTCCCAAAACCCCTTTTGGTGTTTTATCTACTGGAGCGTTCATTTGAGACACACAGCTTATGTACTCTTTCTAGCCAAGCAGAAATCGCAATGAATGAGAAAATCGCCTAAGAAAATCTGTCCTCCTGATTTCCCACATGAAGCTGGCTGGAGAGTCACTGTTCCCATGACAGAGTCTCCACAGTACTTGTCAACTCCCTGGCTTGTCATGGGGATGGTGGCAGCTGCTGCTTCTGATTCTTCCAAATAAAAACTGCAAATAAGTATATTCAAAAAGTGTGCCCATCCTAGTTCATCTTTCCAGCTGTTTTTCTGGAATTAGATTAGTGGTGTAAGTGAAACCTTTTCTGAACCTGATTGAAATCCAGACTCGCTTAGTCAGTGGCTTCATTTATTTTTATTTACCTATATTCTTATTTATATATTTTTCTTATTTTTATGATAAGGCACTGTGCAAAAAGCTTTATATACTTAGTTCAGGCTGCTATAATCAGATACCATAGATTGGGTGGCTTAAACAATGGAAATTTATTTTTCACAGTTCTGGAAGGTGGAAGGTCCAAGATCAGGGTACCAGCAGATTCAGTGTCTGGTAAGGGCTCTCTTCCTGGTTTTCAAATAGCTATCTTCTCATTACATCCTCATGTGGTGGAGAGACTGAGTTCTAGTCTTTTATTTATTTATCTATCTATCTATTTATTTATTTATCTTTTTATTTTTGGCTGCTTTGGGTCTTCATTGCTGCGCACTGGCTTTCTCTATTTGCGGTGAGCGGAGGCTGCTCTTCGTTGCGGTGACTTTTCTTGTTGTGGGGCACAGGCTCTAGGCGCACAGGCTCAGTAGTTGTGGCTCACGGGCTTAGTTGCTCCGCGGCATGTGGGATATTCCTGGACCAGGGATTGAAACCGTGTCCCCTGCATTGGCAGGCCGATTCTTAACCACTGCGCCACCAGGGAAGTCCCCCTTTCTTTTCTTATAAGAACACTAATCTCATCATGGGAGCTCTACTTTCATAACCTCATCTAAATCTAATTACCTCTCGAAGGCCCCACCTCCTAATACCACCACATTGAGGATTAGGGTTTTGACATGAATTTTTTTGAGACACAAATGTGCAGTCTATAACACATATATCTCATTTAATCTCAAAATAGTCCTACAAAGTAGATGTTATTATCCTTAGTTTACCATGTTTAAGTGACTTGCTGAGGTCACCCAGCTGGGTGGCATACTCAGGTCTGGCTGATTCCAGGGCCTAGGTTCTTAATTAGGGTACTCCTAATTAAGGAGTACCCCAGCTGGGGACTTTATAGTCTTGCAGAGTTGAACCCCTTCAGATGTCCTTGTAGATGCACACCATGTAGATGTGTTCTTAATGACCCATTGGCACTTCATTTTTGTATACTTCCTAGGGACTGGTGGTAATGACTCAAGCTTTCTGTGAGCTCAATTTTCATGTGCCAATTTGGCTTCAGTGAGTATTGATCTGGTCCCAGACCTTCTGGTTTGCGTGTGTGCATACGTGTGTGTGTGTTTTACCTGGCTTGGAGAGTCAGCAGTTAGTGATGATCAGAGTTCTCAGTGTGCCTTTATTCCAAGGTCAAGTTGAGTATGGTAGTTCTCCCAGATCCTTTCCTCTTAACTCAGCAAAGACAAGTGGAATATTTTAGAAGGAGAAAAAGGGAAAAACAATCAACACCAACACCCAAATAACTGTATACATGCGACCAAAAATATATGCAACATAGATGGAGATGCATTTTCAGAGCACAAATTGATTATCTAAAGCAAGCTGGACTGATAGTTTCTTGTTGGCATTGCCGAGACTTACTTCTGAGCCTTTAATTCTGCATATGAGCCCTATTGTCATCCCCTTTGGGGTTAGGCTCTCCTTCATCTGTATAGTCACTCAGGCAAGTCTTTCCTGAATGCAGAAGGCTATTCTCTCTGTGGTTACACAATCTCTTCCTGGAATATAGGCTATCTGGTGCTCTGATCTCACCTTCTCTCGTCCATATACCCTCCACTTGCAGCTTTCAGCGACACTTAAGCTTCTTTACTCTTTGGGGGTTAGGGCAAAGAGTGGCTGGGCTTGTTTTCTCTTAAGTTTCTGGATCTCTATGGTTGAAGGATCCTTCCTGAAAATGTCTTCACTCCAGTTCAGCTTCCTGTCAAGGTAAAAAACCTACTTTTCTTCCAGTTTCAGAACTTTGCATCCCTTGCTGGATTTCTTACTGTGTTTCTACTTCAGTCCTAAGGGATCTCTTGAGCTCATTTGCAGGGACGGGATTATTGAAAGAACTCTACCATGTTATCAATCATTTCACTTCCCTAGTTACTCTTGGGAATTCACCTAACCAGAGAGATGGGTAACAGTACAAAAGTACCTCATACATAGTGTAGCAATAATAAACATATGAGAGAAAGAGTATTCATTTTCTGTATGTGTTTCTCATATTATTAAAAAACATAAAATAGGAACCTAGAATAATAATGAGCTTTTTGGAAAGCATACTTTTTTCCCTTAGGCTGTCACCCCATTCTGGCCTCACTCTCACAGTCATGGAAATCCCATAATGATGGATATCGGTTATGATGTTTTGGGTTGCAATTAACAGAGATCAGCTCTGACTCTAAAGCAAAGAAGGGACATATGGAAAGCATAGTGGAGGTTGGGAGATTATGTTTGGAAAACGAACATGAACTAGAGAGTCGAGTTGCAAGGGAATCTGGCCACGTCATTGTTGTGGTCATGTTGCTGCCAAGAGGACATTTAACCAACCCTTTATCTTTGCTTCACTTGCTCAGAATTCAGGTAGTTGAAAACATCTGACAGGCTGAGCCTTGATTGTGTGCTGGCATTGCCTACCAAGGGGTGGGAGCTTCTGGGAACCCTCTAAGAGAATGCTCAAGGAGGTAGGAGGTAGGTACACCTCAAAACCAGGAAGGGGGCAGGTTGGATGCTATACTGCCATCAAAGAAAAAAAAAAAAGACAAAGAAGACAAAGGACTATAATGGGAGAAAAAATGGGAGAAAAAAATCTGATGGTGAGTCCAATATATTTTCAGCACTGTTTTTTTTAAAAAATCTCAGTATTCTTAACACTGTTCTCAATTTCTATAGCCCTCCCTTTTGTTCTCTTTCTTAAACACATACTTTTTAGGTTAGCAATTGCCTTAACACTGTCAACATTTTATACTGAGACCATACAGTAACTTGCTAAAGTGTGTAGTCAGAATTGGATTCAGAAGATTGATGTCCTCTTCAGGCTGCAGACCATCTGATTACTGGATCTCCTTTGGGCAATGAAGCTGCCTCCTTTTTCTCCTCTCTCGACCGTCAAGCTTGCACCACAGTAATAATATTTAATAAGAGCAGCAGTAAAACTATGTCACTGCTTCTCTGATGGTCAGAGTGGAATGCAGCTCCAAATAAAACAGGAGTGATAGTCATACAGATAATACAGTTGTTTTAGTTCTTTCACCTTGGGAAAGGATGAGGTAGCCTGAATGCTGAATGATGCTTGCCTCTCACAGCCTACTGGAATAATACATTAGGTGTTTGGGTGAAACTGTGAGGTGCACTTGATCATGTATTAAACATTTGCAAGCTATTTGCTGCTGTACATTCTGATTGGATCTTGAAAAACAGCTTTGCTAGTTCAGGATAAAGGAAATAAAGCCTTTGTGTTTTTGCCTGCTCTGCCTGAATCAGGTGGCTTTTTTTGAGGATATCCAAGCACTTTGCCTCATTCATCTGCCTTTTTCTCATGTCATCCCAGAATAAGTGAAGAATAATATTAAGATACAGGGGAACCTCATTAAGAAAACCTTCTACATACAGAAATCAGAATTTATAAAACAGAAAAATTGTGGGTAGGTTATTTACATTAGAGAAAATTTTCTTTTTGGTTTTATAAAAGAATTCACATAGGATTTTTAAAATTGCAAAGTCCCTTGCTGGATTAAGAATATGACTGAAACACTATCAGAAATACATCTACTATGAAAACAAGCCATGTTTTATGTCATCCAATTTTATAACTGAAGAACTGGGAACAATTCAGAAAAGAGGCATAGAAACTCTCTGTAGCTCTAGAAAGAGGATCTAGGATACCTGATTTTTCACTCCCTTACTCTCCTAGAAAGAGAATAGCTTCCATGGAAATAAAAACTGAGACCGTTCTTTCCAAAAACATGGAAGATTCCCACATTAAGTCATGGTATAATCATGAGATCAATCTACTATTACCAGTGACATTTTCAAACGATGTGAATAAGATATCACGTTGATGGTTTGAATTTTCTGCCTTGGAAAAAAAAATTTTAGCAAGTTTGACATCTAAAAATAAAATACACTCCAAGTAAATACTGTCTTCAGTTACCTTACTTTGTAATTTGGGGGAAGACATTTCACTGTGACCTTTTTGGGACTTAGTTTCCTCACCTGCAAAATAAATTTTTAAAAAATTGAGATATAATTGACATATAATGTTATATTATATGAGCTTTAGGTGTACAACATAATGATTCGATATTTGTATATATTGCGAAATGATCACCACAGTGAGTCTTGCTAACATCCAAAATGAAGGTCTTGAACTAGATAATCTTTGAGGACTTTTATAGCTTCCAAATTTGCTACTTAGTTCTTTTTAAGAGTGACATTAATCCTATAATTCTGAGATTCTATCCCCTTTCCTAAGCTTAATTCAAATCTTATCTTAAATCACTGATTGATCTATTCTATGCTTTTTCTCATCTAATAAATATGCTTAGTGTTCTTAAAGCCTGTGTCCAGACTTGTAGCCAGTTAGAGATCTGAAGAACAGTGCAAAAGATTCCCTTTCTATTTTAATGAGCAACAAAATCTTAGATTGTTTCACAGTGGAGGTGCAAAAAGAATAAAAGTGTAAGGGAGGAAAACTCATAGAGCCAATAAGCAGAGATTTCCCCCCCATCACTTGGGGATCTTGAGGCAGCTGTGGTGGTTCCTCATTATCCTGAATGAGCCCTGGGTCTGGTGGGTTAAATTAAGATCACCTGCTTAAGTGGGATAATGAAGCACGGACACAGAAGCAACAGCCCTGAGAATACTGTTGCTCATGAAAGCCATGTGATGGTGGGTTCTGAATCCTGAAAATATTTTTTAGCCAAGTTGAGATGAATATAGGAGTTTCCACATAGCTTTGAGCAATGACTTCTGACACTAACTACCCAGACTTAGGCCAAACTTTACAGGTTAAGGGCACAGTCCTCCACAAGACTTCCCTACTTCAGACACCAGCCACAGACTCAGGGGTTCCCAAGCCATGTTCATTTATGACCAATCAGTACAAATTTGGGGGTGCCCACCACTTTGGAATAATTTGCTAGAATGACTCACAGAACTCAGGAAAGTGCTATACTTATGACTACCATTTTATTACAGCAAGGAGGATAAAAATCAGAACCAGCCAGAAAAGATTCATAGCATGAGGTTTCCTCCTACCCTGGAGTCAGGATGCATCACTTTCCCAGACTCATCAGTGTGTAACAATACACACACAGTACTGCCAACCAGGAAAGCTCAGTAGACCTTCTGTGTCTGGAGTTTATATTGGGGCTTCATCATGCAGGCACGATTCACTGAATTACTGGCCAAAAGGTTGAATTCAATCTCTAGTCTTCCCCAGAGATCGGGCTGATATCACTATGGTTCAAAGCCTCAACCACCTAGTCAAATGGTGGTGTTTCAGGTGTGGCTGGCCCCCATCCTGAGTCCTGTCATTAGCTTAAACTACATAGGGTTCACCTTGAATGATCTTGTCAGCATAAACTATCAGGGTCCACTAACAATAACAAAGACACTCCTATTACTCTGGAAATTCCGAGGATTTAGAGGCTTCCTTCCAGGAACTCAGGACAAAGAATACCCAAAGTCTTTATAACACCTTGCCTTTGCTTTTGTCTGTTCTGTAGTCTTTGTAAGGAGTACAGATTCTAGTTCTATCTTTAACAGGGACTTCATTAGGTTAGAGACCGGGTAGCAGTATGGTTAACAGAAAGGACCGTGTTGGGTTGCTCCTGCTTTGGACCTTGGTATGCATTAGATTGGCCCCGTCCGAGCACCAACCCAGAGCCCCCGCCCTGGGCCTCCTGCAGGCCTAGAAACGTGGGGAGGCGCATGCGCAGTTCACTGGCCCAACCAGGCCTCAGGCGGTCCTGCCCCTGCACCTCCATAGGGCAAGAGGATGGTTGGTCTCCCACACCCAAATTAGCCCTTGGGGCAAGCCGGCCGCAGCGCTGTGACTGACTAGGGAGCACGCGGGGGGGAGGGGGTGGCGCAGAATGGGGAAGTGTCCGTGAGGATCCGGGTTTGCTTGAAAGGTAGCACGAACCAGAATCCTTACCAGGTGTTTCTCATTCCGGGGCTCTCCAGCCCACCTCTGCAGAACTCCCGCGAGATCCCGCGAGATCGGGCTTCCTCTAGGAAGAGTAGGCGGCAGCGTCTTGGGCCGGATTGCAGTATGTTTACCGCGTCCGCTGCCGTCCTCTCCCTGCCCCAATATCTGGACTGAGCCTTACTTTCCCTGTCCCCTCCCATTCATCGCCACAAAGTGCGCCCTGAAGGCTCCAGCGTGCCTTGCTTCCCTTTGTGGGAAGCCCCATATTTCACCTACTCAGACCAGGCCCCCGGAGCGTCTCCCGTGGTGTTCACAAGAAGAAAGCATTTCCTGATTGAGGGACTTGGTGAAGAAGCCAGCTGCCCCCTCACAGCATGCTGGCACTTGGGCTGGGTCAAAAAGAGAGAGAGCAATGCTCTGAGGCTGTTCTTCAGTGGAGAGGCGCCAGGTACTGGTAGTGACGGTCTCCTGGGAAGACTTCTGGGCCCTGGCTGCTGCCGGGAGGGACAGCTGACCCCTGCGACAAAGAAACGGCGTGTTTTGCGTTGCTGCGGCCTTGTACCTTGGCAGACGTGGGATTGACACCCCAGGAGCCTGCGCATAGTCTCCAAGAAAAACAGGGACAGGTAGGCTGCTTGGTTTTATCTTGGTTCCACCACTCATCAGCTTGATGATCTTGGGCAGGTTGCTTAACTTTTCTAAGCTTCAGTTTACTCATCAGTAAAATGGTAGCTTACCGTGATGCAATAAGTTAATGCTTGTAATGTGCTTAGCATAGCACTGGGCACATAGGAGAAGCTCAGGGTTTGCCATTAATGATTACTTTTGGGCTTTTGAATAGCCATTGAATGTTAACAAATGTTTATTTTTTTAAGGTGACACAACCAAAATATTGCCAGGTCAGTGGTTTTTATCAGATTTTTAGAAGTCGATCCCTTAAGGAAATCCTTCACAAAATACTAATCTATAAAGTAGCTAAAAATCTATGCAGGGACTTCCCTGGTGGCGCAGTGGTTAAGAATCCGCCTGCCAGTGCAGGGGACACGGAGCAAGTAAGCCCGAGCGCCACGACTCCTGAAGCCCGCGTGCCTAGAGCCTGTGCTCCGCCACAAGAGAAGCCACCACAACGAGTAGCCCCCGCTCGCCGCAACTAGAGAATCCCGGGCGCAGCAATGAGGACCCAGCGCAGCCAAAGATAGATAGATAGATAGACAGATAGATAGATAGATAAAAAAAAAATCTATGCAAAGCTGAGCTCCTCTAGTTGAAGAGGGTCTGGCTCATCTAGCCACTCTTTTATCTCTAGGGTCCTGAGGCATGTTTGATGAAGTCGGCATGAAAACTAGTATACAACACTGCCAGTCTGGCTCTTTTCCAACCTTCCCTCAACTAGCTTCTGTGATAGGGTTAACAGAAGCACCTCTTACAATGTCAAATTCAGGCTATAATTTTCTTATTTCAGTTTCTCCATGAGCTAAATGGAGAAGATAACGCCAGCTTTGTTGTGACAGTGAATTAGATAATGTCTGCAAACTATTTTGAGCTTTTGGGGATCAGCTTTAGGGACAAAGACCCTTTCTATCTCTAATTTCTAGCTTGTTTTTTAAATATGGTATTCTAAACACACTACTTAAAAATGCGTCAAACCCTTATTTCTGTGTAATTTTAGGGTAGAATGGAAGCAGTGACAACCATCCAGGAAAAAATGTGCTCTGGTTAATTGAGAAGAGAGATTTTTGAATTAGAGTTATTCAGAAAATCTGTTGGGAGACCAGAGAAAGATAATGTGGCAGCGTATACAGAAAGCTGTCTATGAAGCTGGGTTATGATCTGGTCTTTCTTGTAATTTAATGTTCTTTGCTGAGGCCTGAGACAGACCCTTACTATGGGCCCCCTCTTCCAGTATGACTAGTTTCACAGCCAGGCCTGATATAATCATTCTGTGTTGCAGTAATGGGAAGTGAGAAGGCATGGCAGGTTATCAGCATGCACTCTGCTGTTAGTCTTGAGTTTGGTCCTGTTTCCATCACATTATCAGAGGAAAGTCTTTAGTTTATTTGAGCATTGGAAGAATAGAAATAATAACACCTATATCAAAGGTTTGCTATAAATGTTATATGAGGTAATACATGGAAAGCATAATGCGTGATAGCATAGTAAATAATAGTTATGTTAGACATCAGTATTATTGTTATTAAAATTTCTAAAAATCAAGTTATAATTGACATAACATATTAGTTTCATGTGTACAGTGTAATGATTCGATATTTCTATATATTGCAAAATGATCACCACAATAAGTCCAGTTAACATCCATTGCTGTACATAGTTACAGTTTTTTTTCTTGTGTTGAGAAATTTCAAGATCCTCTAGCTAGCTACTTTCAGATATGAAATATAGTATAGTCACTATAGTCATTGTGCTGTAGACTACGTTCCTGTGACTTACACATTTTATAACTGGAAATTTGTACTTTTTGAGCCCTTTCACCCATTTCACCCACAACCCCACCTCCCACCCCCACCCCCAGGCAACCATCAATCTGTTCTCTGTATCAATGAGCTTTTTTTGTTTTTGATTCCACATACAAGTGACATTATATGGTATTTATCTTTTTCTGTCTGACTTATTTCACTTAGCCCTCCAAGTCCATCCATGTTGTCAGAAATGGCCCGATTTCATTATTTTTTATGGCTGGATAATATTCCATAATATATATACACACACAGACACACAAATACACACACACACACGTTTATACATATATACTAATATACCACATTTTCCTTATCCATTCATCCATTAATGGACATTTAGGTTTTCCATGTCTTGGCATTGTAAATAATGCTACAGTGAGCATGGAGGTGCATATATCTTTTCAAATTAGTGTTTTCATTTTCTTTAGGTAAATACCCAGAAGTGGAGTTTCTGGTCATAGGATAGTTCTATGCTAAATTTTTTGAGGAACCTCCATACTGTTTTCCATATTAGTTGCATCAATTTACATTCTCACCAGCAGTGCACAAGGGTTCCCTTTTCACCACATCCTCATCAGTGTTTGTTATTGCTTGCCTTTTTGGTAATAGCCATTCTAACAGGTATGAGGTGATATCGCATTGTGGGTTTTGTTTTTGTGTGTGATTAATATACTGACTTTATTTTTTAAATTTTTATTTTATATTGGCATATAGTTGATTTACAATGTTGTGTTAGTTTCAGGAAAGTAATTTAGTTATACATATACATATATCTATTCTTTTTCAGATTTTTTGCCCGTATAGGTTATCATAGCATATTGAGTAGAGTTCCCTGTGCTCTACAGTAGGTCCTTGCTGATTATCTGTTTTATACATAGTACTGTGTATATGTTAATCCCAGAGGGATTGCCCAGGAGTGGGATTGCTGCATCATAATGGTAGCTCTATTTTTAGTTTTTTAAGGAACCTCCATACTGTTCTCCATAGTGGCTATACCAATTTACATTCCCACCAACAGTGTAGGAGGGGGTTCCTTTTTCTCCACACCCTCTCCAGCACTTATTGTTTGTAGACTTTTTGATGATGGCCATTCTGACTGGTGTGAGGTGATACGTCATTGTAGTTTTGCTCATTGTGGTTTTTATTTGCATTTTCCCAATGATTAGTGATGTTGGGCATCTTGCCATGTACCTGTTGGCCATCTGAATCTCTGCCCATTTTTAGATTGGATTTGTTTGGTTTTTTGCTGTTGAGTTGTATGAGTTCTTTATATATTTTGGATACTAATCCTGTATATGATTTGCATATATTTTCTCCCCTTCAGTAAACTGCCTTTTCATTTTGTTGACAGTTTCCTTTGCTGTGCAGAAACTTTTAATTTTATCTAGTCCCACTTGTTTATTTTTGCTTTTGGTGTCTTTGCTTTTGGTGTCAGATCCAAAAAGTCATTGCCAAGACTGATGTCAAGGAGCTTATTGCCTCTGTTTTCCTCTAAGAGTTTAATGGTTTCAGATCTTACATTCAAATCTTTAAAACATTTTTTTTCCTGAATGCAAGCTCAGACTGTTTTTATTTTTTTGTTGTTTTTTTGAATTTTTCAATTTTATTTATTTATTTTTATTTTATTTTTTAAACATCTTTATTGGAGTATAATTGCTTTACAATGGTGTGTTAGTTTCTGCTTTACAACAAAGTGAATCAGTTATACAAATACATATGTTCCCATATCTCTTCCCTCTTGCATCTCTCTCCCTCCCACCCTCCCTATCCCACCCCTTTAGGTGGTCACAAACCACCTAGCTGATCTCCCTGTGCTATGCGGCTGCTTCCCACTAGCTATCCACCCTACGTTT
>NC_041220.1:48080415-48082920 GCF_002837175.3 Physeter macrocephalus | reverse complement strand
CCATGGCTCACGGGCCCAGCCGCTCCGCGGCATGTGGGATCCTCCCGGATCAGGGCACGAACCCGTGTCCCCTGCATTGGCAGGCGGACTCTCAACCACTGTGCCACCAGGGAAGCCCCTATTTGTAGTTTTTTAAGGAACGTCCATACTGTTCTCCATAGTGGCTATATCAATTTACATTCCCACCAACAGTGCAAGGGTGTTCCCTTTTCTCCACACTCTCTCCAGCATTTATTGTTTCTAGATTATTCATTTTTTTTATACAGCAGGTTCTTATTAGTTATCCCTTTTATACATGTTAGTATATATATGTCAATCCCATTTTGAGTTAATTTTTGTGTGTGGTGTAAGATAGTGGTCTAGTTTCATTCTTTTGCATGTGGCTGTCCAGTTTTCCCAACACCATTTATTGAAGAGATGTTCTTCTCCCATTGTATGTTCTTGGCCCCTTTGTCATAAATTACTTGACCATGTATATGCATGGGTTTATTTCTGGACTCTCTCTTTGGTTTCACTGATCTATGTCTGCCAATACCATATTATTTTGATTATTATAGTTTTGTTATATAGTTTGAAATCAGAGAATGTGCTGTCTAGTATTATTAATTATAAGTTTGTCATCATGGATGCTAAATGTCTATATCTATGACCCTGATCTAAAATTCCAAGTTCTGAAATCATCAAGATTAACATCTTGATGTTAAAAGGGATAATGCCCTTTTATGACTGAAAAACCTGAAGCTAGGAGAGATTTTGATTTGCTCAAAGGTAATCTGTGAGTCCTTGTTATTTAAGTCTTCATTATCTGGGCCCTTGCAGTTATGAGCTTTCATGCAGGAAACAGAGCTCCTTATGTGCCCCCCCCCACCACCGCAAAATGAAGTGACCACTTATAATATTAATCCCATTTCAATATCCTTGGGTAATATTAGCTTCTATCTCTGCTCATCTTATTAACGTCATTTTAAACTAGTCTCTTGTTGATTGCCTGAAGTTGTTAACTTCAGACAATACATAAAAAGAAAAGGAAAACTGGTTGCAGAGTAAAATTACAAATCTTATAAAGGATGTGGATTTCATGAAGGTAACGAAAGTGATATTGGAGAACTGTCGAATCAGCAAATATTTACTGGGCACCTTCCACATAGCAGGTACTAGGTATTGGAGACTTTCCCTGAATAAGTCAGATAAAAATCCCAGCCGTCATGGATCTGACATGACATTTACAGAGAACCAATGACAAATGGATCTGGCAGAGTTGAACCAGTCAACAATCAGAATAGAAAATCAACAAAGAAGACATGATAGATGGTTTTGGTAATTTAAAAACACGTTCACATATTCTTTGACACTCGTCTTAAAGAAGGTAGAGCCTAATTCTCCCCTTGAAAATGGGCTGGCTTTAGAGGTTTGCTTCTAAGGAATAGAATGTGGCAGAAATTATGCTGTGTGACTTCCCAGCCTAGGTCGTAAAAAGTGATATGGCTTCTGCCTTCTCTCTCAGGGGCCTTGAAGTGCCATGTATAAAATCCAGCCATCTGAGGCCACTATGCTAGAAAGACCACGTGGTTTGATCAGGGAGAGAGAGAAAAAAGCCCAAGGAACCCTTGCTGTTTTGGCCTCCAGCTGAGTCTTTCCAGCCCAGGTGCCAGACATAAGAAAGAGCAGGCTGGCAGATGATCCCAGCCCCCAGACTGCTCCAGCTGATGACAAGTGGAGAGTGACAAGCTGTCCCCACTGTACCCTGCACATACTGCCCATTTGTGAGCAAGCTAAGTATTGTTATTTCAAGGCACTAAGTTTTGGGGGTAATTTGTTAATGTAGCCATAATAACTAGAACAATGCCTCAAAAGAGAATGATATGAAGATCAAAAGAAAATAGAGACCCATGAAAAAACTGAAGAAACCTTTAATGTTTTTGCAAAAATAGCCCTTTTTATGATCATTCTTTAAAACTCAAATGGGAAGTGATGGATCTGAAATTGAATAGTCATTCAATTATTTGGGGGGAAAAAACGGACACCCCCCCCACATTAAGACAATGTTTAAAGATGTTTAGAGTCTACAGTCTGTTAAATATAAACTATAATACACATATTCTCTTAATACATACTTTCATTTTTCTAAAGAAAGTTCTTCCCTTCCCACCATGACTTTACTCTTCAGATTTGTCCTCTCTGTTAAGTGAAGTCACATTAATTGGCTTTTTCTCATTTCCCTGTTTTCACAGGACGTCCTGTAGCAGTGACAGGAAGGGAAGTGGGACTGATGAGGAATTTGATTTATTATGATTGTTACACAGTGGCTTTCCTCCGGTGAGCTCTGGAGAAAGTATGGAGCACTTTCTTTTTTTTTTTTTTTTTTTTTTTTTGTGGTACGCGGGCCTCACTGCCGTGGCCCCTCCTGTTGTGGAGCACAGGCTCTGGACGCGCAGGCCCAGCGGCCATGGCTCACGGGCCCAGCCGCTCCGCGGCATGTGGGATCTTCCGGACCGGGGCACGAAC
>NC_041220.1:48073853-48080337 GCF_002837175.3 Physeter macrocephalus | reverse complement strand
GGCACGAACTGTGTCCCCTGCATCGGCAGGCGGATTCTCAACCACTGCGCCACCAGGGAAGCCCTGGAGCACTTTCTTAACATCAACCTGAAGCATAAATAATGAATCACTTAAGAGGCGGAAGTGTACATGTAGGGTCATCATTGTATTTTAGGTGTTGTAAGGAGGTGATGGTCTTATCAGAGGGTGCTATAAACCTAACCAGTCCTTCCTAAAGGTTCCTGTAGCAAAGGCCTCCCGTATGGTTACAGAGACCTTGCCTTACATCAGACCATAACAACACAATTCATGGTTCATTAGAACAAGCTTTCACTTTGAAAACCAAGGTGTATGAGTATCTCGAAGAGGTTGCCACACAGAATAAGGGGTCAACAATTTAAGTATTGGTAATGAGCTGCTTAGAGTTTTTGTTTTGCAATTGGGATCCCTTAGGATGAACCTGGCATTTTTGTATTGATTGCCTTCTGCACTAATGTAGTTAGAAGAGAGAATTTTTGCAAAATGTGGAATTTAGCAGAGGGAGAATGTATTAGACTGGTTGCATTTCCTTGCCTCTGGGCATGGTTTGCTCCTTGAAGGTTAGAGCCGAGGGAATTCTTTATCTTCCAACATTTTCATTTAGGGCAATCAAACACCACAATGTGCAGTATTCAGCTTTAGGGAATCTCAGCTTTCAGTAAAGAGGATGGTATTTTATTATCTCCTCAGGTTGTTTTCCGAACTTTGAAAAAATATTACACAAACACTTCTACTGACTGGATAACTTATAATGGGGCAGAACAAACCACTCGAGTCTAGTTTCACTTAGGAAAGCAATTTTCATTGTTCAAGACACTTGTAGTAAGGATACTACTACAAGTAAGGTTTTGGATTTCTTAGAAGCCTCTTCTGTAAGTAGCCAGCACTTCTATTCCCCCCCGGAAATTTATTTATTTATTTAAAAAAAATTTTTATTTATATTTATTTATTTATTTAACATCTTAATTGGAGTATACTTGCTTTACAATGTTGTGTTAGTTTCTCCTGCATAACAAAGTGAATCAGCTATATGTATACATATATTCCCATATCCCCTCCCTCTTGGATCTCCCTCCCACCCTTCCTATCCCACCCCTCTAGGTGGTCACAAAGCACCTAGCTGATCTCCCTGTGCTATGCGGCTGCTTCCCACTAGCTATCCACCCTACGTTTGGTAGTGTATATATGTCCATGCCACTCTCTCACTTCGTCCCAGCTTACCCTTCCCCCTTCCCTTGTCCTCAAGTCCATTCTCTAGTAGGTCTGCATCTTTATTCCCGTCTTGCCCCTAGGTTCTTCATGACCATTTTTTTTTTTTTTTTAGATTCCATATGTATGTGTTAGCGTACGGTATTTGTTTTTCTCTTTCTGACTTACTTCACTCTGTATGACAGACCCTAGGTCCATCCACCTCACTACAAATAACTCAATTTCGTTTCTTTTTATGGCTGAGGAATATTCCGTTGTATATATGAGCACTTCCATTTTATCGAGTGCACAGAGATAGGAAGTGGCAAGTCAAAGGGATTGTTCATGGGGGACAAATGGAGGGCTCCAGAACTTTGTTTTCCAAGCTCTCATTGGCCAGCACAAACCTGATCTACCCTCTGTGAGATTTTTTTTCCCTTCAAAAGTAAATCTGCTTCTGAAGTCCTGTCAGGGTGAATGTCGGGAGATCTGTTGATGTGCCTGAATGTGGGGTCTGAGGTTTCCATCCCACCCGTGACTCTCTGACTGCTACATGCCCGTACTCGAGCCGCTAAAAGACTTGTTGAGTCTTAGCTTCCTTGTCTCTCAGCTGGGGGAAAGTAATAACTTCCTTGCAGCTAGGATCAGAGGCTTACGTGAGGTGGCTTGCGTAGTGGCCTCAGACAGTACCTGGCATATAGTAGGTGCTCCGTGAGTATTAAGTAGCAGTCTGCATGCTCCCCTGAGCCTTACCTTTCCTCTTTATCATCACATCAGGAGGCTGTGAGGATCAGATATCTGTGACAAGGAAACTGCCATGCAAGGGACAAGGATAAGGCAGGTGGCTGTTCACTTCCATCTAGGAAGTAAGAAGCGTATCAGTAATGGATATGAAGAGGGCGCCTGAATGAGCGGTCTTTGAGGTGATCAACAACAGCCAGGAGCTAGGTCGCTGGAAGAGTCAGTCACCGGGCTATCAGGACTTGGGCTGAAGGACTAAATGTTTCCACCACAAGTGTGGGCCCTATCCTTTATCCTTCAGGCAGAAGAAAACATCACTGTTATTCCTCAGAAATGGGCTTGTCATTCTTGGGCCTGTGGCAGGTTGGTAGTCCTCACCTCACCTGAAGGCTGGCCAGAGTGTTTGGGTGCTCGTCCCCGGTTTACCTGGAGCAGTCTAACCTCAAGCCCATCAGTGAACCCCAAGATGGCCAACACATCTTCTTTGCTCAGGGGCTGGTAACAGCAGTGCGGGTAAGATGCTGAGCAGTGAACACTGCAGGAGACCCAGATGGGAAAATGCCAAGTCACAAGCAAGGGCAGGTGTTGGTGTGCAACCAAAATGGCTTCTTCACTTGGCAGCATGGTTCTTCTAAACAGGACCCCCTCCCACCCCGTACGCTTCTGAGTGATTACATAGTTGATGTGGGTGTGCTGTGATGCAGTAGAGGGACAGCTAAGAAGGAGGGAGTTAAAGGTCAACTAGTTGGGGGAAGAGAGAATTTAAGTCATTAAAATTAGGTTTATGCCCAATCTTGGAGGCAGTTTACTTGTGGCATCTAATGGAATAGATGTAAACCATTTTCTCTCTGGCTCCTCTCTCTGACTTTGTCTCTCTCTTTAGCCCTCTGTCTCTTTGTCTCTGATTCTCTCTCCGTCTGTGTTCCCCCCTCCCTGTCTTACTGTCTGTGTCCCATCTCTCTGCTGCCTTTCTCTTTTTCTGTTCCTCAGTCTCTCTTTGTGTCTCTCTGTTGGAGAGAAAGGAGGTTTTCTTTTTTGCTCTTTGTTATTAGATGCAAAAAAATAAGTAAATAAAAGCAATTTATCTCCATTGTCTAAATAAGAGTTGTTGGATCTTGACGCCACCTTCTTCTCATTGGCGGAGCAAGTAACCAATCCTTTCAAGTCCAGCCCCAACCAGTAGAACAAGACTGAGCTTGGTTCAGAAGCGAAGGAAAATTTTATTCTTTGGTTAAAGAATGGAGAGATGTGATCACGCTTTCCCTGAAAGGTGCTTGGTGGGGCTGTTTTATTGGTATCTTTTCAGCGGGCTGTGGGAGGGGGTGGAGCTCTCAAGGGGTAGGTGCAGCTGTGCTGCTTACGTGGCTCCAGATCGCAGTGCCAGGTGCAGTGGTTCTGCACGCAGCCCGCTGCTGCCATCTTGAAGGGAGGTGCGCTGCACACAGCCCGCCGCACTGAGGTGTCTTGTGCAGAATCTGACATGTTAAGGGTGAGGCCTCTGCACACGGCCCCCTATAGGCTAGTGAAACTAGACTAAGCACACAAGAAGAGGTTAGACCTTATCACCTAGATTCCCTCTTATTTTATCCTGGGGACCCCAGTGGGCTTTGCTGGTGACAAGACTACTCCATAACGTTCAGAGCACTCTTGTCTGCCCTGGCCTTAGGTAGTTTTCACAGAAACTAATCCAGGAAAAATGTAGGGCAAGAGTTATTATCCTCATGCTTTAAATAGGTAGATCTCAGAGAGGTTGGAAACTTGCCTGAGGTCATCCAGGCAGTGCGCTGGTGGCCGGAGCATATACTTCTACCAGAGGGGCCTTTCCCTCCACCACACAGATGGATTCTCAGGACGGAGGTGTTCTAACCTAGGCCTGTGTGGTCTGATCTGGAATATAAGATCTGGGTCCAGGTTTAGGGTCATTAATAAGGGTGCTGTGTACTCTGCCTTCCAGCCTTTTTACCTTGGTAAAGTTAACGATAAAGAACGCGGGTGGATGGGCTGAGGTGGGGTGAGGGTGGGGGAGGGCAGTTGTTGGGGGGTGTGTGAAGAAAAGTGAAAAATGGAAAAATGGAACTTGTATCCTAAGAGGATGTATGGAAGGGTGTGGTTAATTTCATGCAAGCTGGAATCAAATTTCCTGGTTTCAAATCCTAGCTCATACCACTAACTGACTGTGTGATCTTGGGCAAGTTACTTAACCCTTCTGAGCCACCATTTCCTCATCAGTAAAATAAGGATAATTATGTTACTTACATAATAAGGTTGCTTGTGAGTGTAAAATGAGACAGTCTACCCCCCAAATGTCTAGTACACTGAAGCAATCACTCAATCACTCAGAAGGATGATGAAAACAAGCCCGATTTGGTGTTTTTGTTTTTTGGTTTTGTTTTGTTTTTAACACTAGCTGGGACTGGTACTAACCCTACAAGCTGCCTCCTGAGTCATTGTTGAGTGCTTGTATCAGCTAGATACCGTGCCAAGTTCTACAGAAACAAAAGTGAACCTGTTTTCTGATCACAGAGCTGTTATTGCCTATTGAGTGAGACATGCCATCGTGCTCCTGGGCAATGTCAGTACAGTGTGATTGATGTGTATTGAGATGGGGTAAACACAGGGTGGTATGGGAATCCAGAATGAGGCATCTAAAGGCTCCCCAGATCCGGACCCTGGTGCTACTCCTTTGATTTGTAGACCCCAGGCACACGCTGTACAAGACCTCCTTCCTAGCAGGTTTAGCAGATAGGAATCACTGATGAGAATTGGAAGTATGGGTCACCCCGTGGGTCAGAGCCTTACGTTGTGGGACAGACACCACTGCTGGGGCACATTGGCCTTCCTGGAGTTAGAACGTTAATAAAAATGGAGACTAACCCGAATTCCAGCCATTTTGTTTGATCTTTTGTGACTGCCTCTCTATAAAATGCACTGCAGATGGAGATGTTTTAGCAGTGGGGAGAGCAAGCAGTGCTTACAGCTCAGAAGGGCCTCCTATCAGCACAGTTAGCAATGGCAAGCATATTCACATTTTGTGGGTACAAAAGGTATTCTTAACAGGCCTGTGTCTGCCAGCTTATCTCCGTATGGGTCTCTTCTCACAATAGTGTTTACAGAAAAGAAGCGGCAGGGTATATAAAAAAATGAAAGTTAGGGCTTGTTCTCCAAAGGCAGGGAGGACACAGTAGAACTGCCGTTCTAGTTCCTCATGGGCAGCATCAACAGTGGTGAGCGCTGCTACCACCCGGTAAACAGCAGAGGGCTTTGCTGTTTAGGACAGAAATGACAGGTGTTGGGGATGCAGCGTGTTCTCCTCTGCGTCTCATCATGGTCTGCAGTACAACACCATGCTTCTATTTGTATGTTTTGTCTTTTTGGGAGCAAGAAAATTTTCTCCCAGATTAGGCCAACCGTTTTAAAAGGAATTATTAGCATTGAAACATAATGATGATGTGAATACCCCTCTGTGATAAGATGAGGCTTTGGAAGGAAATTCACTGCTGTTGCTGATTTCTTTTTTACCATTATTCATCACCACACTGTTCAACATGGCCTCAGAACATCATTCTTAGGCAGGAGAGCACAGTGGTTACAAACACACACTCTAGACACTCTGGCTCCACTACATACTGTGTGACTCTGTGCCCTTTTCCGCTCTGCTTCACTTTTCTTACCTGTAAAATGGGCATAATGTACTCTCTGCCCCAGAGAGCTGTGGTAAGGATAATTATTGAAAGCGGTTCCTGGCTCACACAGTGGGTTCTATATAAGGGTTTGCTGTTATTATTACTATAAATATACAACCAAACTTTTCATGATATTCCTTGTGGTGAATTTAAATATATTTCATGTAGCAACCAGCATGTTAGTACTGGCTCTGGGGTCAGTTGGATGGCTCTGAACCCTGGTTTAGTACTTACTAGATGTGTGATCTTGGCCAAATTATTAACCTTTTTGTGATTCAGTTTTCTTATCTGTAAAATGGGGACAGATAATGGTGATCCCCTCAAAGCATTGTGGTGAGGATTAAATGAGATAATACATGAAAAATAAGTCACATAACCTCTCTGGGCCTCAGTTCCCTTAAATGCAAAGTGAGGATTTTCATGGAATTTAGCTTGTGGGGGTGTTTTGAAGATTAAATGAGGATTAGATATGGATAAGGTGCTTAGGACAATGCTTTGGATGTAGTAAGAACACAATACTCTTTAGCCATTGTTTTTGTTACATGATTACTACCCCCATTGTGTCATTATACTGTCACTACTACCATTTTTTTCAATGTGCATTGTACTTAAGATACAATGATATAGTGACCCACATATTCCAACTTGTCTCACTCAGTGTTTCCTCATGAACTGGCAGTTTTCACACCTCCCCCATTTTGGCCTGTTTAATCCAGTCTGATTTTTTTTTTTTTTTTTTTTTTGTGGTATGCGGGCCTCCCTCCGTTGCGGCCTCTCCCGTTGCGGAGCACAGGCTCCGGACGCGCAGGCTCAGCGGCCATGGCTCACGGGCCCAGCCGCTCCGCGGCATGTGG
>NC_041220.1:48060161-48073787 GCF_002837175.3 Physeter macrocephalus | reverse complement strand
GCGGCATGTGGGATCCTCCCAGACCGGGGCGCGAACCCGGTTCCCCTGCATCGGCAGGCGGACGCGCAACCACTGCGCCACCAGGGAAGCCCCAAGTCTGATTTTTTATTGACTCAATTATTGCTTCCCTGAGTACTGTCCACACACACCAAGTTAATGGCATGTTATTTGCTGAGTGAGGCTTTTTCCCCCATCTTGCCTCAGTCTGTGAATGGTCTCTTGAGTTTCCTCCTGACATAAAGAGTTCAGGTGTAATGTTATTAAAGCTCCCAGTGGACTCCTGGTGTACCCCGGTTTTGTGACTATAACTGCTTTTCAACAGTTTCAGAATGTTATTAGCTTGAGGCCTTTGCTCAGGCAGGAAGAGTTAGCATTAATTAATTAACGCTTCCAATCGTAGCCTATTTGGAAGCTTTGTATGTTTTACATTCCGTGGGGGCTGTCAGCACCTATACTCTAGCTCATATAATTAATTTCTCAACTTCCTCAAGTCCTTTCTGGAAGCGGCAGAATGTAAAAAATGAATAATAGCTTCAATCTTCCTTGCATCATTCATTTAATCATTCACAATTTGAAATGTTTGTTGAGTGCCTACTATATGCCAGGCATGTGGGAGGGAAATAGAGGTGAAAATGAGAAGGCCTAGGGGAAGAGCAAGATGTCATAGGAATGCCCAGACTCATATCTACAGTATAAAAAAGAATGAAAAGTGAATAATAATGATAACCTTTCTTGAGCTCTTAATATTGCCTGTGCATGCTTTACCTTATTTAGTCCTTGAGAACAACTATCATTATGCCCACTTTCTAGAGGTGGAAGCTGAGGCTTGAGAGATCAAGCAACTTACTCAAGATCATGCTGCTAGACAGCGGCAGAACCACCATTGAAATCGGGCCTGTTTAGATCAGAGCAAGTGATCTTAAACACTACACTTTGCTGCCTCTCCAGTGGAGCCGAGGCCTCAAAATCAATGATCTCTGTTCTCATCCCTAAGGGAAAATGAGCTGCTGAGAGGTCTTGCTGGTTTCTATGTCTCCCTAGTGAGAGGACAGCCACATCAGATGCAGAACAAGCTCCTGCTGCCTCTTCATTTACGTACTTGCCAAGGGAGGCTTGTGAGTAAAACAGCGCCATCCGATGACTTTGCTGCTTGGGACTGGTGCTTCATGGCCCAGCTACGCTATGTAAAACATAACGTTGATGGTAAGAATAGTAACAGCCGGTAATTATTTGGCACTAGCTAGGCTGTATTCTAAGTATTAATTTATTTAATCATCACAGTAACAAATGCTAGTCGTAGTTTGCTTTTCTCAGAAGCCTACACTGAGACTGGTATTTTAGTATCAGTAGTTTATTTGGGAGGTGAAGAAACCCCAGTAGGGAAATGGGAAGTGAGATGGGAAAGGGCAGGCAGATAATAAAAGGTGGACAACTGGAGCTTCATGCCCCTGGGGGCTCTGTGAACTGGCAGAAATGTGTGCCTAGGAATTACCTCACCAGAGGGCAAAGGGTCCGGGGTACTCACACACCAACTCGTGTGTGTCTTAGACTGGTTAAGGACCTCTCCCGGGGAATATTAATTCTATGGAACTTCTGCCTTCGTGTGGCAGAGGCAGAATGACTTTGGCTGCCAGGGAAAGCCCTCAGGCGGTTGAAGTTCTGGCTGCTTGCCCCACACTGGCACACTGGCAAGGCCCAAGAGCATGTGGGGAGTGCACTGATATAGTCCTTGCACCAGCCCTGAGGAATCAGAGGTACAGAGGATAAGTGACTTGTCCAGGGTCTTATGGCTTAGTTGTGTTATGGGTTGAATTGTGTCCCTACCTCTGCCACTCCAATTCATATGATGAAGAACTAACCCCCAGTACTGCAGAATGTGACCTTATTTGAAAATAGAGTCATTGCACATGTAATCAGTTAAGATGAGGTCATTAGAGTGGGATTTAATCCAATATGACTGTTGTCCTTTTGAGAAGGGGAAATTTGGACACAGAAGTATGCATACAGGGAGAGTGCCAAGTGAGGAGGGCAGAGATCAGGGCGGTGCTTTTACAAGCCAAGGAGTGCCAAAGATCGCCAGCAGAACACCAGAACCTGGGTGAGAGGCATGGGACAGATTCTCTCTCACAGCCCTCAGAAGGATCTAATGTTGCCCACATCTTGCTCAGACCTGCAGCTTCCAGAACTATGAGACAATAAATTTCTGTTATTTAAGGCATCCGGTTTGTGGTACTTTGATAGGGCGGCCCTTGCAAAATAATATGTGTCAATTGTTACTTGTTGGTTATGATTTCCAGCCCAAATCTGTGGGTACAATGAACATGGATGGTGTAGGGAGAGGGAGGAGGAGGAGGATGGGAGCTAGCAAGCGCTGTCAGAATATAATAGTCCTTGCTTGTCTCTTCCTACTTCTCCTCCTCTCACCCCCAAACATTTAAGTGTGCTGAGCTCTTTACATGCATTGCTCCATTTAATCTCCACACAGCCTGAACTAGAAGGTAATATTGGTATCTCTGTTTTACAGACAAGGTGGCTATAGAGAGGTTAAGTAACTTGCCTAAGGCCACAAAGTAGGTCATTGTTGAGCCAGGATGCAAACTCAGGTTGTCTGACTCCTGCTATGCCACCCTCTACTATTGCAGCAGCCAGACTGACTCATGTCCAAAGAACAGACATCTGTTTTAGAACCGTCTTAGGAACCAGAGTTGTTGCAGGGGAGACCTGACGTACAGGGATGGAAAGAGTCTCTCAAAGAGAAACACTGAGCGACAGAGTATTAATCGGCACCAGAGCACAAAGTCCTGCATGGATTATTTGAATATTATCTTTTATTTTGGGTACTTAAAGGTGTTCTCCTTTTTAATGTTTGTAAGGATCCATGGAGAGAATTTTGCTCCTATCCCAAAGTTGTCCTATGAACACTTTCAGTATGGAGTTAGAGTAACTGAGGACATGATTCTGCAGAACTGCACTTGTTCCCTGCCTCTGCCTGGCCTCTCTCCCTGCTTCACTGTTAATACTGCAAGGAATTTGGTTCTTCTGCTCTGTCAATTTTTTCAGCCAGAAAAATGTTCTGCCGTGTGTCTTTTGTTCTTTTTCTGAAGCGGCTGCGAAGTTATAATTTACTGGCATGTAGAGAAAAGTGGATTTTCTTGTTGCAATTCCATTTCCCCCCTCCTTTGGGATTCTTGGGAAAACCTGATTAAAATGTCAGCCAGAAGAATGGCTGGTGATTCTTTAAAAGGACTGATTAAACCAGGATGACCCACAGCACTAACAGGAGAAGAAAACCCTGTGGGGACCCGAGCATATAACTTTTTAGTTATTCGAGTATAGCAAAAAAAATTCAGAAAGAAAAAAATAAGAAGCTTTGATGGAGAGAAGGGGTGATAATAAAATTGTTATTAACAATGGTAATAATAAATGTCACTTGAGTAATTTCTGTCCTTGGCCCTGTACTATGCCCTTGTCTGTATTGTCTCTAACATCCAAGTTCTTGGAGGTAGGTGGGATTGCCTTTGTTCCCTATAGAGTGTTAAGTCATGTGCCTGTGGCCATACAGCCAGGGCCTGTCTCCTGGGGCCTGACAGTCATACTGAGGGAGGGTCTAAAGACCTTTAATAAGAGATTGTCACTCCCAGGATGGGGCTGCACTGTGCTTGCAGAATTGATTCCTTCTACCTGGGATTTAAACTTCCCTGCTTTTCTGGGACCCAGGCTTTTTGCCCTGATCATGTACCTGCTTTCAGAATTTCTTGCTAATTGTTTCCTGTTTAAAATTCTCCCTTTGGAGAAAAGCTAATCACAAATACATGCATAGAATCATCTGGTTCTGTAAAACAGGAAGAATTTGTTGACTTAACTGCAGTGTTTTAATTTTGTGTTTTCTGAGAATTGGATTCTACATGCTAAACCATCCAAAGAGGGAACATTAAAGTGGGACTGAGACCTGTGGCCTGGTTCCCTCTGAGGTTATTTGTGGCCCCCACCATACCCTATGGCTGCATTGTGGACGGGATGCCGACAAAGGGACAGAACTGTTGTCCAGTTGATTTTGGCCAGGCATATCTAGAGCCTGACCCCACTAGCTTCTCCATTTCTTTCTCCTATTATCCAGGGCCCAGTCCAGTTAAGCCACACAGAATATCGTCTCCTGCAGTGCTAAAGCTGCTCATTGTTTTTATGGTACGAAAAACCATATTACGTTACTCTTTAATTATTTTATTTTATAGTAATAGTCTTGTCTGCCCAATAGATTTTGAGCTTCATGTGAGTATGAAGAGATCTCTCTTTACTGTCCTGCCTTCCCTCATTCCCCTGGCCCCCAATCTTCACCTCTGCACTGATCATAATGCTAGGCATGTAGAAAGCACTCAGAAGCTACTATTGAATGACTACTAAACAATTTTTCTTTTAGAGTGTCAGTTTCTGTAATAAAGCATATGTTCTGTAGAATGAAGAACCACTCCATTATCAGATTGCAAGTTGGTGTGGGCAGCATGAAAGGTAAAATGTCAGGAAAAGAAACAGTGATGCTACAGACCACTATTCAGCCCAGTGTTGGGGAGTCCCTTAAAAACTCCCTTGAGATATCCCTGCCCTGGCAGGGAGTGCCGAACAGTGGTAATTATTGACACCTGTTCTTAGTTGTGTTCCATCTGGGAGCTCCTTTCCTATTAAAATTGACTACATATTGGCAACAAGGAGGAGAATGTGTATTACTGAAAAATCACAAACTCAAAACTTCTTTGTTTATAAAGGAGGTATTTCTATAAAAGGAGTGGGATCGATCTGCCCCCCCATCTTGGATGAAATAAAATGTTGTAATTGGATATTCCCATGGGTCCCCAATCTCTGTGCTGAGGCAAGTGTAAGCAGGAATAAAACCTCCTCTGCTCTGAAAAGTTTCCAGGTCAGCTTCAGAATTTTCTCTTCATGGAGCAGAGGACCACTTTTGTTGCCATCACCCAGTTTCCTGTAGGACCCCTGGACTATTCACACAACTGAAGACTCACATCTTCTAGCAGAGGGCAGAGGTAGTGCAGGAAATATCTGGATCTTACTTTAGCCCACATTTAAAAGAGTCTAAAGCATGGGTCTCTATCTCTTGGATCCTGCAATTTTCTCATCTCTGTAAAAAATATAATCAAATTATTTTCTTCCCTGAAGGGAAGACATCACTAAATTGTGTGGACCCTGGAACAGGCATTCTCTTTTTTTTTTTTTGTCTTCCCACACATGATTTCAACCTTATCATACAGAAATCAAGAGACTATAGAAAAAAATCTCAACTATCAGTCGACTATTTGCTTCCTCTTTTTTTTTTTCGGTACGCGGGCCTCTCACTGTTGTGGCCTCTCCCGTTGCGGGGCACAGGCTCCGGACGCACAGGCTCAGCGGCCATGGCTCACGGGCCCAGCCGCTCCGCGGCATGTGGGATCTTCCCGGACCGGGGCACGAACCCGTGTGCTTTTTTTTTTTTTTCGCGTTACGCGGGCCTCTCACTGTTGCGGCCTCTCCCATTGCGGGGCACAGGCTCCGGACGCACAGGCTCAGCGGCCATGGCTCACGGGCCCAGCCGCTCCGCGGCATGTGGGATCTTCCCGGACCGGGGCACGAACCCGTGTGCTTCCTCTTTTTAATCCTCCCATGTTTTTGTTTAAAAATCTACCCCAGGGGCTTCTCTGGTGGCGCAGTGGTTAAGAATCTGCCTGCCAATGCAGGGGACACAGGTTTGAGCCCTGGTCTGGGAAGATCCCACATGCTGCAGAGCAACTAAGCCCATGCACCACAACTACTGAGCCTGCGCTTTAGAGCCCGCAAGCCACAACTATTGAAGCACGCCCTAGAGCCATGCTCCGCAGCAAGAGAAACCACTGCAATGAGAAGCCCACACACCACAACGAAGAGTAGCCCCTGCTCTCTGCAACTAGAGAAAGCCTGCACACAGCAACAAAGACCCAACGCAGCCAAAAAAAAAAAAACAACCCCAAAGGGAAGAATTGAACTGATTTTAAGCAGATTTTTTAATGCAAAAATATACATAAAGGAGCAAAGGGCAAGAATTTAAATTATGTGAAATGATTAATTTTTTTTCAGATAATACAGTTATTTGATAACACTAGCTTGTCCTGATATTTCTCATTTGCAGTTAGACGTATGCTGCTTTTTTTTGTATTCAGAAGAAAATGTTACCGAACAGACTCATGGGGTTTAAAAGATTTACATTAAAAATGAAACAAAACAAAAGAAAACGAAAAAACCCAAACTACTGGTGTTTAATTCACTAGGCATAGGGGACTGGAAATATGACCCTGGTTTCTTAAGCATCTTTGTGGGGATTCACAGCTCATTACCTCCTGAGGTATATCACTTCATCTACGAACAGATCTGTGGGAAGTTTTTCTTTTTTTCTTTCTTTTTTTTTTTTTTTTTTTTGGTTGAGCCATGAAGCTTGTGGGTCTTAGTTCCCCGACCAGGGATTGAACCCGGGCCATCGACAGTGAAAGTGCGGAGTCCTAACTAATGGACCGCCAAAGAATTCCCATGTAGGAAGTTGTTTGTGTTGAACAAAAATCAATTCAGGACTTCCCTGGTGCCACAGTGGTTAAGAATCTGCCTGCCAGTGCAGGGGACACGAGTTTGAGCCCTGGTCCGGGAAGATCCCACATGCGGTGGAGCAACCAACCCTGTGCTCCACAACTACTGAGCCTGCGTGCCACAACTCCTGAAGCCCGTGCGACTAGAGCCTGTGCTCTGCAACAAGAGAAGCCACCGCAATGGGTTTTTTTTTCGGCTGCATTGGGTTTCATTGCTGTGCACGGGCTTTCTCTAGTTGTGGTGAGCGGAGGCTACTCTTCGTTGCGGTTTGTGGGCTTCTCACTGTGGTGGCTTCTCTTTCTGCGGAGCACGACTTCAGTAGTTGTCGCACGTGGGCTCAGTAGTTGTGGCTCACAGGCTCTAGAGCGCAGGCTCAGTTATTGTGGCACACGGGCTTTGCACAGCAACGAAGACCCAACGCAGCCAAAAAATCAATTCAAATATATTTATTGAGTGCATACCATGTTCCATATACTAGATATTGTTTATGTTCTGTGGATACAGCAGTAAACAAAATAGACAAATCTTTGTGCTCTTGAAGCTTGCTTTCTATGGGAGGGTGAGAGCAAATAAAAGCATGTAGAACGAAGAGTATGACAGGAGATAAGTAAGAAAGCAAGATAGTGCAACGGTGGGCACCTGCAAATTTTTTTTTTTTTTTTTTCGGCTGCATTGTGTTTCATTGCTGTGCACGGGCTTTCTCTAGTTGTGGTGAGCGGGGGCTACTCTTCGTTGCGGTTTGTGGGCTTCTCACTGTGGTGGCTTCTCTTTCTGCGGAGCACGACTTCAGTAGTTGTCGCACGTGGGCTCAGTAGTTGTGGCTCACAGGCTCTAGAGCGCAGGCTCAGTTATTGTGGCACACGGGCTTAGTTGCTCCATGGCATATGGGATCTTCCTGGACGAGGGCTCAAACCTGTGTCCCCTGGATTGGCAGGCAGATTCTTAACCACTGTGCCACCAGGGAAGTCCTTGGGCACTTGCAGTTTTAACTAGGGTGGTCAGGAAGGGTCTCACTGACAAGTGACTTACAGTTGAAGTCGTGAGTGAACCATGTGAGTATCTGGGGGAAGAATATTTCAGGCAATAGAAACATAAGTGCAAAGGCCCTGAGGTAGAGGTGTGCTTGGTGTGTTCATGGAGCAGTAAGGAGACCAGTGTGGTTGGAATGGGGAGTACAAAGGGGAGAGTGGTGGAATATGAGATTAGAAAGAGAATGAGAGCCAGGTCATGTGGGGCCTTGTGGGCCATTGTAAGGACACTGGATTTTACTCTAAATAAGATGGGGAGTCATTGGAGAGGGTTGAGCTAGGGACTAATATGATCTGACTTATGTTTTAAAAGATTTGCTCTGCAAATAGACTATACAGAGAAAAGGGTGGACTTAAGGAGAGCAGTTAGGAGGCTGTTGCCATAGTTCAGACCAGAGATGATGGTGTTTGGGGTGAGGGGAGGTGTGAAAGTGATTGGGTTCTGGATATATTTTGAATAGTGCTCTTCAAGTCTCACCTGCTGATCCTAGCATTATCCCCTGGAGCTTATTTAACACATGTCATCCTCCTTCATATGTTCAGACTAAAATAAAATAGGACAAATCTTTTCTTTGACACTCCCCTTTGCTCCCCATAGGCAAGCATTCTAATACGTGTGATGCGTATCCTTCGGCTTGTATGAGTTCTTACAAATCAAGCGTTCTTCTTTTGTTATAGAGTTTTAATTTTAATAGATGGCAATGTGGTACAGATCACATTTTGTTTCTTCCTGTGTTTTAAAGATATATCTGTGTTGCTGAATGTACCAAGAGTTTGCTGCTTCTGGCTGAAGTGACTTCTTCAAATGAGGCAACTGAACTGTGAGAAGAGCATGTGAAATTAATAGCACACGGTTCCCTGAGTTTTTTCCACTCCATTCCAAACCTGCCCACTTCTTCCAACTGTCCCCAGATAACATGGCTTTGAGCCTTCTCATGGCTTGGCCACTCTTCTCTGAGTCTCCCATGATTTATCTCTGCTCACAGACCTGGGCTTTTGAGAGCAGCATCTATGCCTGGAAACTCTATGCTGTTTGTCAGATGTGGAAACAAGGTTTTGTAGCTGAGAATTGGGTGTAAGGACTTTGGGGCTAAGAAAATAGAAGCCACCGGACAAAGTGAGCCCCCAGATTCCACATGCGCCCAGGGCAGACCCTTGCCTCAGTTTTCATGGGCACATTAGGGTAGCGGTTAAGAACTTAAGCTCTTGGATCGCGTACATGTAGGTTTGCCTTTAGTTCTTCCTCCTACTGGTTGTGTGACGTTGGATTGATTGCTTAGCCATTCTGAGCTGCACTTTCCCCCATGTATAAAACGGTGATAATCATAACACTAATTTCAAAAGGATGTTATTAGTATTAGATATAATACTCTATATAAAGCCTGACACAGTGGGTATAAAGCCTGACACAGAGTGGGTCCTTGGTAAATATTGGCTATAATTTTCAGCATAAATTCATGTAAACCCAGATTATCACAGAAGATGAAATATGGGTGTTCATTTACATTGCAAAAGATAATAAAAGAATTCTCTTTAATAGCAATTTCTCTAGCACACTTGTGATGTGCTTTAAATGACCAAAATTGGGTTTACATATTGCTTTACAGCAGTATAGACTGTATAAAGGTTTGTTTACCCGTATGATGATAGTGAGGGAGATGCACTACATGACAGTAAGAGCCGAGTCGAACGTTTCCTGGCAAATGCAGACATGATGATGTTATTATGGGTTCTCTCTTTCTCTGCCTGTCTGTCTGTCTCTCAGACTCTGTACAATTGTAGTCCCAGCAGTGGGATATACTTTTAAAAAAATCTTGACGATAACACTATACTTTCAGAGGTGATGTACCCTATTTTTTTTCCAGTGAAAACCTATAATAATGAAAATACAGAAGAGGATTTGAAGACACAAAGGGTTTAGTGTCACTGAAATCACAAGATGAGAAGGCAGTCCAGAGGTCATCAAATATTCCCTTCTCTTTCCACAGGTGACACTGAGGATTATAGAGGTGGGGTGACTTGGTCAAGCTCACCCAGCTTATAAATGGCACAGCAGGGGCTCAGTTTTCCTGTCCAGTATTCTTTCTTCTACTCATGGTTCCTAGTAAGGGTTGGATTTGAATCACTCGTTTTGAGGTTTATTTTGTCTCGAAAACTCAGGGAATGGAATTTGTACCTTCCCATGGTAATCTATCCCAGTAAGAAAGTTTTTCCTTAAACACAGTCCAACTGCCTCTTGGAGCAATTTAAAAATCCAAACTCAGGCCTGCTATAGAACTATCATGATACCATTACATTTGGATATGGTCAAGAGAAAAAACACATTGTAGGCAGTACACATTTAGTATGCTTTTTCCTCCTTTTGCCCCCAGCTCAGGCTTCTCAAAGGCTCTTCCTTACTTTCTTCCCTCCTGTATTTAATGTCTCTCCCACTGGAATGTGAGCATTATGAGGAACAGGGTTTTTATCTGTTTCATTCCCTGTTGTATGAATAGTGCCTGGTACAAAATAAGCACCAAGTGGATGTTTGCAGAGGGACTAGTGAATTTACTGAGTACCTAGTATGTGCCAGGCACTCTTCTTGGCACACTGGATTTATAGCCTCCCTTGGTACCAAGAGTAGGGAAGAGGAGAGAGAAAACTATCTGTCTCTGATAGAGAAGCAGGGTTTAAATTCATTCTTCATGTCCTTGGCAAACTCAGAGGATATCTATTTTTTTTTTTTTTTTTTTTTTTTTGTGTTATGTGGGCCTCCCTCTGCTGTGGCCTCTCCCGTTGCGGGGCACAGGCTCTGGGCGCGCAGGCCCAGCGGCCATGGCTCCCGGGCCCAGCCGCTCCGCGGCATGTGGGATCCTCCCAGGCCGGGGCGTGAACTCAGTTCCCCTGCATCGGCAGGCGGACGCGCAACCACTGTGCCACCAGGGAAGCCCCAGAGGAAATCTTTTGATTAAAGAGCAAGCAGCTTCTTTCTGACCCTCACATCATGACAACATGTCACTCGATGCCATATCACACTACCACAGGTCACACACGTGTCTGCATGCGCACACATTTGTGGGTCAGTTTGATGTGATTTAAGTAGCACCTAAATTATCATGTATCTCCCTAATGTATGTTTCTCACACCCTTGCATGGTACCTAAAATCCCCGCTATTGAATGATTCTCTTGGTTAAGGAACATCTATAGTAGATCCATTTTAAATGATAAAAATTTTATCAAGAGACACCAAACATTAACCATTAGCAATACCAATACCTTTACGTGAATTACTTTCTTAGGTTAGTTATTGAGAAGAGCAAAACCAATGGGAAATGAGCATAAATAGTTATGTTCTATTGAGGAAAGAGAAGAGGGGGCTGGGTATATTCTAGAACACTGCTACTCAAAGTGTAGTCTGGGGTCTGCTCCTGGTCTACCACTATGAGATGAGTAGCTTGCAGGAGCCACGATGACTCATAGATCAAAAGAATGGCTCTAGAGCAGCACCCACAATTTTCTTGAAGGCATCTTTGTTATATCTGATACTAATCACTTGGCTGTGTGGGCAGTGACTTGATAAAGGAACATGAACTGAGTCATTAAGCCTCCAAGATACTCTCTCGACTTTACAGACTATCAAAATGATTTGGGTGAGGAAATTCTACCAAACACTTTAATATGGAAAAAAAAGAAAAATAAAAAAGGTGAGGGCTTCCCTGGTGGCACAGTGGTTGAGAGTCCGCCTGCCAATGCAGGGGACGCAGGTTTGTGCCCCAGTCTGGGAAGGTCCCACATGCTGCGGAGCGGCTGGGCCTGTGAGCCATGGCCGCTGAGCCTGCGCGTCCGGAGCCTGTGCTCTGCAACGGGAGAGGCCACAGCAGTGAGAGGCCTGCGTACCGCGAAAAAAAAAAAAAAATGGTGAGAACAGCATGGGGGAAACTTCACAGACTACTCATGTAATAGAAATGTAATGTATTTGCCCTTTTTCTCTTCCTTTGCAGCGAAATGTGTGATTACTTGAAGCAAGTTGGTAGAATAAATGGTTACACCTAGAAATTGTGCTCTGGAAATGGGTTGATTATCTGTAAATGTTATTTTACATTCTCAGATTCATCAAAAATCACCAAATCAAGGTACCTTGAAAAGAATGAGTAGGTAATGGGCAGCTAAAATTGATGAATTGGAAGCCTGGAGAAAATGTGCACTCTTGGGGACATTTGCAGTTACCTCCTAAGTTCTGTATAATTTAAACAAACTATCTCTAACTCACTTTATAGGTCAAAGTTCATTTTTAACCACCTGTGAAATGAAAATTAACCTTGAGGTAAATTCGTAGAATTTCCTAAGTGGAAATGAGTGTCCTAGCAGACATTAATAAGTGTTCTCAGGAAAGAAGGTTATGTAGTTAAAAAGTTTTGAAGCCACTGGGTTCAGCAGATGTTTATAGATTTCTTTAGTGCAGGACTTAGAGCCTCTAAGTGCTAATGTGGACTGTTAAGCCTCTCAGAGGGCTGCAAATAGCATAAAATTATTTGACCATGCAAACTGCACCCCCCATGTATTTTTTTTATAAAGTATTTTTTTAAATTAATTAATTTATTTATTTTTGGCTGTGTTGGGTCTTCGTTTCTGTGCGAGGGCTTTCTCTATTTGCGGCAAGCCGGAGCCACTCTTCATCGCGGTGCGCGGGCCTCTCACCATCGCGGCCTCTCTTGTTGCGGAGCGCAGGCTCAGTAGTTGTGGCTCTGGGCCCAGTTGCTCCGTGGCATGTGGGATCTTCCCAGACCAGGGCTCGAACCCGTGTCCCCTGCATTGGCAGGCAGATTCTCAACCACTGCGCCACCAGGGAAGCCCCCCACTATGTATTTTTTTCCCCTGAACAATTTTTAACATATTGTGGGGTTAGTGTCCCCAGGAACATACTTTGAGAAATATCGATCTTCTCTAGCCCTCCTCATTTCATAGTTTAAGAAATCACGTTTCACAGTTATGTACCTTATATTTAATGTCTCTCAGCTCTACTGTTAACTAGCTTTTTCATCTTGGGAAAATTATTTTAATTACTTAAGAATTTCTACCTTATAGGGTTGTGTGGACTAATAAAGTAATATATGTATAGTCCAGTGCCTGACACATAATAAATGTCCTGTAAATGCTAGATGCTGTTAATCTAAACTGTAAAGAATTAGGTAGATTTGAAAGTGCTTCCTTTTCAGGGGAACTCTTGATTTTGTTAGGAGTGAACTGGTGGGAAAGCAAGGTAAGGAAAAGATAATTAGAGGATAAGATTTGAGAAACGATAGCTTGGGTAAGAAAAAAATTACCAATTATATTGACTAGTCCTGGCTCAGAATGACCACAGTTTGCGTATTAGTTATCTCCTGTTGTGTAATAATATTGTCACAAGCTTAGCAGCTTAAAATAACCCACACTTATTATCTTAAAATTTCTGTGTGTCAGGAGTCTGGGCACGGCTTAGTTGGCTCCTCTGTAAGGTTGCAAACTGTTAGCCAGCGTTGGGATCTCATCTGAATGCTTGGCTGGGGAAGGGTTTGCTTCCAAGCTCACATGGTGGTTGGCAGCATTCAGTTCCTTACAGAATGTTGGCTCAGGGCTTCAATTTCTGGCTGGCTGTCTGTTTTAGGCCACTCTCAGCTCCTTGCTTTATGGACTTTCTCAATGTGATGACTTGCTTCCTCAAAGCCAGCAAGGGAGAGCGTGTCTCCTCGCAGATGGGTTACAATCTTAGGTAATATTATCATGGACATGCAGTTAGGTATATCCTGCTCCCTTTGCCATATTCTATTGCTAGGGACGAGTCACAGACCCTGCCCACATTGAGAGGACGGGATCACACTAGGGCATGAACACCAGGAGGCAGAGGTCATGGGGCACACTAGAATCTGCCTGTTACAGATTGTTTCCAAAAATCAGACCCAACTTAAAAGGATGAAGATCTTGAGAAAGTGCCCCTGAAACCAATGTTAAAAGATGACATTTTGGGGGCTTTCCTGGTGG
>NC_041220.1:48044819-48060060 GCF_002837175.3 Physeter macrocephalus | reverse complement strand
GAGAGTCCGCCTGCCGATGCAGGGGACGCGGGTTCGTGCCCCGGTCCGGGAAGATCCCACATGCCGCGGAGCGGCTGGGCCTGTGAGCCATGACCGCTGAGCCTGCGCGTCTGGAGCGTGTTCTCCGCAACGGGAGAGGCCGCAGCAGTGAGAGGCCCGTGTACCGCAAAAAAAAAAAAAAAAAAAAAAAAAAAAAAAAAAAAGATGACATTTTGGGAACAAAAGCAGTATGGTTGGAATATGTATAGTCTCCCAAGATGATCATTTTGAAAGGACAATACCTATTTCAACCAGAATTTACATCTGGTTATGCTGTTAGAAGCCGGTCGTATTATTTCATGGTCAAACTTCATCACTTCCAAAACTAAAAGGATTTTCCTTATAACTTGCATTTTTTCGTATACTTTATATAACACTTTGGTGTTCTACTTTGCATGGACTTTCCCCTAAAGACCTGTCCAGATTGACAGATAGGTTGACTGAAGTTACTTTTATTATGCAGCAAATCTTAGATATGACCTCTTATTACCTACAGAGATCTAAAAATATAAATCTGCCTTTATCAAAATTTTCTTGATTTTATGTGTTCAAGACTCAGAATTTAGCACATAACAGCGCAAGTTGTTGCTTCTGTTTGGCTGTATAGGCCTGTGGGAGTTTGTGTTCAATAGTTCCAGTGGTCTTTATTATAATTAGATACTATCATCAGGATTTTATTTTTGAACCTCACGACATGGGAGAAGCATTGTGTAGAACTATGTCATACTCATCTGTGTGATAATCACCTTAAGGGAGAATCACACACAAGCATCATAAAGAAACTGAGACTTAGTAAATACCTTTCTGAAAACACTGTTGGGGCAAAAGGTCATCTTAACTTTCGGGTATAAGGAAGCTGTAAAATCAACAAATCATAGGGTATAAAAATCTCTTAATTTAGTGTGATGAAGACAGATTTTAGGTTGTGCTCGAACAAGGGAATGTGAGTTTACAGCCAACCACATGAAAAATGGAAGTGAGCAGGAAGGGCCTTGGTTAGTTTCTGCTCCACAGAAATCACAGCAAGCCAATAGTAAACGCATTTGGATGCTGTGATCGCTCCCTGGAAGAAAATCTTCTGTGAAGATTTTTCAAAACTCTGATCCATTTCCCAGAATTTTCCAGTCACGTTATTGGTTCATTATTTTCACTTCATTTGAAACATTATTCATCAATGACTGGTTTCTGGTTGAGGTCTACTGAGAATAAAATCAGCAAAACGTTTCTACTTGAAGTTCATTTTTCTTTGGATGTTTTTGATAGTACCAGTAGAACATGGAGTGGTTTTGTCAAAGGCCAATATATGTTTGTACATATTAAAATCTGATATACTCATCATTGAAACTTTGGGTCAAGGTACAGCATGCTGGCTGTATAAGTAAATTCAAGGTTTCTTATAAATATTATTGCTTTGGCAAATTAATAATCTTAGGCTCATACTTAAAAATCACATTCCTGGAATGAATCAGCTCAAGATCCCAAAAAAGAAAAACTAACCATATCTATGACAACAGTACTGAACAAAAGATCTCATCCTCACATTAGATTTTAGTCTAAGGTCTGCTGTATCTGTGACATTGGGCAGTTTACTTAACCCAAGACTTGGATATTATATAAAGGGCTTTTGAGATCTAGAATCCCACAACTCCTAGAGAGACAGAGTGGCAGCAGCCCTTTACAAAGAGAGTGTTAAACTTCTAACCTCTGATTGTCCAGTATTTTCAAGGCATAGCAGAGGTCACTTTGTGCTGACTCCTATGAGCAGGGGTCAGAGAGGAAGTATAGAGGTGATAAAAGGATGAAAAGCGAGTCCCAAACTGTCAAAGGGAAAGTGTTATTGATCAGTTCGGCCAAATGTATTGAGCATTTTCAAGTACATAGCACAGTGCCAGATATTGCAGAGGGTACATAGAAGATTAAGTCATAGTCACTGCCTTTAAATGCTTACAAGACAGAGGAAAACTAAATGCTGATAAGTAAATAAAATAAGTGAAGGCAAGGCAAGGTATAAGTAATGTCACAAGAAATAGTCAGACCAGGTGTTACGTCTGGTTTGGAGGGGGTGGGCCCATAAAAGCTTTCATTGAAAGAAGACATTTCAAATGGACCTTAAAGGGTGAAGAGTAGTTTGCCTGATAAAAATGGAGGGAAGGAAGCTCTGGGTAGAGGGAGATGCATAAACTACAGTTTGGAGAAGGGAAGATGTGGACTTTGGGGATAAAATTGAATAGTCCATTTTGTTGGCCAGTGGGCAGTTGTGTTGAAAGAGTAGGCAATGGGCTCATGACTTTATCAACAACAAAATTATGAAAGCCTAGATGGGTTACATGATTGGGCATTCTGGCTTATGCAGCATGCTGGCCTTCTGAGGCAGACTCATTTTTATCTTTATGCCAGTAGAATGCTTTTGTTCCCCCTCCCCTTGGTACGCGGGCCTCTCACCGCTTGGCCTCTCCCGCCGCCGCCACGGAGCACAGGCTCTGGACACACAGGCTCAGCGGCCACGGCTCATGGGCCCAGCCGCTCCGCGGCACGCGGGATCCTCCTGGACCGGGGCACGAACCCGTGTCCCCTGCATCGGCAGGCGGACTCTCAACCACTGTGCCGCCTGGGAAGCCCCAGTAGAACGCATTTTAAGGATATGAATGTCATTCCACCAATATCCTGTCTTTTGCACTGACCTAGTGTAGTTACACAACATTTATCTGTGTAATGCAATGCTTTCTAACATCATTAGAGAAATAGCTAATGTCTTCATTATTCAACAACCTCAAGCACCATCCAACATTCATTTTGTCAGAAGCATGAAAAAATCTTTAAGGCTTCTATGTGGAGAAAAACACTATTTAGTGTGTCCTCTTGAACATGAAACTGGTCTGGTTCTTGAAGGGACCATTTCCAAACCTGGCTAAAAAATGTTGTACTTTTATTTTTATCACCTGGTGGCTATCACGTTCACATTGCTTTTGCATATAACTATTCTTTAAATATTTGTCTTACCTTCTTTGGAGCACTTAAATTTTTAAAATTTTATTTATTTATTTTTTTAGCATTACTGAATTCCGTGCTAGCTGCTTGTGTTATCAAAGACCATGTAAAGGCATGTAAGGAATAAGCTGCTCTTGTGCAATTTGCCTTGTCCTTGTCAATTGCAGGCACAGCTCTCATGAATTATTTAAACTTCTGTCCTGGAATGAGCCCAATAGTGCTTCAGGTATTCATAAAGAAGTCTCTCAAAGCTTCCCTGAGGGAATCATACTCTCAGTGGTAGTGAGTGAAGTGAAGTGGCAGCAGCAGTTGTAGGACTAAAGTAAAATTGGGGCAAAGTCCTGAACTGAGATTTGGGCATTTCTGTAATCTGTGTCCATTGGTATCTAACATCAAAGCACTTTTACAAATGAAAGAGACTGGTTAATGAGGGAGTAAAGCCCAAAGTAACAACGACAGCAACTTTAGCAGCAAAAACATTTTCCAGGCACATGCACAACATACACAATCAAAATATAAGTTTCAGAAACTAATCTGTGCTTTTACTATGTACAATGCACTGTGATTTCTTTACTGCCCACTTCATTCCATTCCATTCCCTTTTCAAGGAGGGAGCAATCTAAATGTCTCTGGAAGCTCATTTTCTTTCTTTTTGGCTTAGTAGAGAGCTGGCTCAGTAGCTCTGAGTCACTCATAGGAAGATCAGGGCAGTGCTCTGGAGTCGTCCTACCACTTCTGGAAGCAGGAAGTCCCTGCAGTTACCTGTTGCCTCAGTATAAGTATGTGGGTCCCTCTCGACTGATGCGCTTGTTTGTGTACACATCCAGTCTCGTCAACTCAGTAGGATTATGAGGGCTTGGTGAGCTTATCCACACTGCTTTTTCTCTACTTATCAGTCTTCTTCCTACAAATCCTATTTTGTATTTACTTTGCATGGTGCTAGGATGTGTGTTGGTGACCGCTTATCCCTAACTCCCAGAAAACTGAGAGACACATCAGAACTGGTGGGAGGGGGTGTTTTGAAAAAGCTTAATGGGTATATCTGGCTTGTGCCCCACTCCTAGTGATGAGAGAAGCCTTGTTGTAAGCAATAGAACACTATTTGAAGTAGGAAGGAGACTTTTTCCACTCTGCAACCAGGTTGTTCTGGCCAGAGAATGTACATGTGGTGTGGAATGGGAAAAACTATGGGGGCCAGATGTAGGGGGGGTGGTCAAAGTTCATAAGCAAAACCGGGGTTTTGGAAAAATTTCCCAATTTTCTCCCTCCAATTTAAGTGCTTCGGGAAGGTACCTTGAAAATATGTATGTCAACCCTGTACTACTGACATTGTGGGCTAGATAATTCTTTTTGTGGCAGGGGGGGCCTGTCCTGTGGATTGTAGGATGTTTAATATCATCCCTGGCCTCTATCCACCAGATACCAGTTGCTCATACCCCTGCCTCCAACTTGTGACAATCAAAACTGTCTCCAGACATTGTGAAATATTCCCTGGGGGCCAAAATCATCCTTAGTTGAGAATCACTGCTTTAGATGAACCCTAAACATCATTAATGCTTTCCTGTATCCATATCATGTTAATTTTTTGTGTGCAAGGGTGAAAACACTTCTACCATGAACACAGTAACATTTAATAGTATTCCTACTTATTTTTGATATATGTGGGTATTACATTTTCATATATAGATGTTCAACATATTTTTATAGTGGCCATTAAAAATGCTTTAGACTACTACTCAGTATAGTGGTAAACATAACTATTCCCCCCTCCCTTTCTTTGATCTGTAGGGTCACCAGGGAGACTATGATTGGAAAAACCTACTAGGTAATGAAAAATGGAGGTTCTACTAGATATTGATTAAAGAGCAATGTGTCAACAGTAAGTCCCGTGGTTACCTCTACAACTTAATAATAAATAAACGTCAGTGAAATGTATTAAGAAGTCTTAGGCGTTTCCAAGGTTTATAATACGGTTCACAGTGAGCCCTTTTCAGAAATGAATTACAGAAAAGTTCACGTGGTATCATTCAGGCCACACTGTCAATTTAGTGTTAGCTTGCCTCACTGCTTGTCCTGTTTTTGGCTAGCTCTCTCTTTCTTCCTCATACTGTGTGTGCTAGGAAATGAAAAATACTTGAACCTAAACAAAACATAAGGAAGGAAAGGGAAGCAACTGGGAAAATAATAATAATCACACAACACATTCCCAACCTTTTGGATTCTCTGGTTTTTGAATAATCCCTCCTATGGTGCTTCTCCTGTAGCAGAGCGATTGTGGGCTGACTGGGAGAGGGTGTTTGCCCGCCTTAGGAGAAGCCCAGAATCACTGAGAGAGAATGGAATGTGTTTTGTATCCAAGAAACAAACAGCAGTTAGCCTTGCAGCATTTACTATCCATAGCGAGGTGAAGCTTACCAGAGAAAGCTGAGAAAATACTGTAGGAATTGCCTGTGGAACCTCAATTATCAAGGCTGTTTGGTTTACAGAAAAAGGAGATACTTGTTTTTTGAGCAGAGCTGTTTTTCTTTCTTTCATTTTTCCTTCTTCATTGTCTTTTATTTGCGCTCGGTTTTTGTTGCCCCTTTGCTCTGTGGAACATGTACATGCATGTGTGTCCACATACACACAGACATATGCACACACAATGACATTTCTGCTGGACCTGTGTTTCCTTTCCTGAAAGCTATGGAAATGGAAGGGGGACTGAGCTTTGTACAAGTTCTCTCAGCTTGGGATGAGCGCTAACTTATCAGATATCTCTTTGCCTACATTTTGCTTACTTTTGATATCTCTGTTACAAAAGAGCAGGAATTTGAAAATATATTTCAAAAAATTTTTTTAAAAAGAAGGCTTTCTATAGGAATCACTTTCTTCCATTATGAGAATATTATGTACTTATCCTAGGAAAATTTGAATTTAAACAAAAGAGAGTGGAAAGGAGAAAGGGGAAAATGGAAAAGGGAAGAGAGAGAGAAGACAGACAGAGGCAGAGAGAAAGATAGAGACAGAAATACCTGTGTATATTCCTACCACTCAAAGGTGGCCATCAATAGGCTTCTGATCAACATTATATAAAACCCAGTACAGTGTTTTGCAGTTGCTAGCTCGTAAGATCCATGAATAAGGTAGAAGGCCAGCCTGCATTTATCTTTGTTCTCTTTTTATTCCTAGCAGAGCCTAGCACAAAGTAGGACCTCTGTAAATATTTGTTGAATGTTAATGATTTTAACTTTATTCTTATGTTACTCAAAATATGTTGGTGAATGAAGATAACTGGCTAGCAGGAAGTGAAAACATGTGGGATCATAGAATGCTGCAAGCACTCGTTTTGGCTAAACTTCTCATTTTACGCACGAGGGACATCAAGCTCAGAACACTTTAGGAACTTGCCCAAGGTCTATCAGTGGCAGAACTAGAAGACAGCCTAGTCCTGTACTTTCATAATTAATCTTTTATAATCTAAAATCCTTTTGACTGAGGTTGCTCAGAGAAGTCCAGCAATATTTATTTAAAAATCAATCTTTTTACCGTAAACAAAATGAAAAGACAACCCACGGAATGGGAGAAAATATTTGTGAACGATGCGACCAACAAGGGATTAATTTCCAAAACATAGAGATAGCTCATACAGCTCAATATCAAAAAAAAAAACTACCCAATCAGAAAATGGATAGAAGACCTAAATAGACATTTCTCCAAAGAAGACATACAGTTGGCCAACAGACACATGAAAAGACACCCTACATCGCTAATTATTAGAGAAATGCAAATGAAAACCACAATGAGGTGTTCTCACACCTGTCAGAATGGCCATCATCAAAAAGTCTACAAATAATATATGCTGGGGAGAGGGTGGAGAAAAGGGAACCCTCCTACACTGTTGGTGGGAATGTAAATTGGTGCAGCCACTGTGGAGAACAGTATGGAGGTTCCTTAAACAACTAAAAATAGAGTTACCATGTGATCCAGCAATCCTACTCCTGGGCATATTAGCCACTGTGGAGAACAGTATGGAGGTTCCTTAAACAACTAAAAATAGAGTTACCATGTGATCCAGCAATCCTACTCCTGGGCATATATCCAGAGAAAACTCTAATTCGAAAAGACACATGCACCCCAGTGTTCACTGCAGCACTATATTTACAACAGCCAGGACATGGAAGCAACCTAAATGTCCATCGACAGATGAATGGATAAGGATGTATATATATGATATATATATATATATTATATATATATATCATATATATACATGTATATATATATACACATATATATCAATATATACATACAATGAAATATTATTCAGCCATAAAAAAGAATGAAATAACATCATTGGCAGCAACATATATGGATCTGGAGATTATCATACTAAGTGAAGTAAATCAGAGAAAGACAAATATCATATGATAGCTCTTATATGTGGAATCTAAAAAAAAAATGATACAAATGAACTTATTTACAAAACAGAAACAGACTCGCTCACAGACTTAGAGAATGAATTTATGGTGACCAGGGAGGAAGGGTGTAGGGGGAGGGATAGATTGGGAGTTTGGGATTGACATGTACCCACTGCTATATTTAAAATGGATAACCAACAAGGACCTACTGTATAGCACAGGGAACTCTGCTCAGTATTCTGTAATAACCTAAATGGGAAAAGAATTTGAAAAAAGGATACATGTATACGTATAACTGAATCACTGCTGTACACCTGAAGCTAACACAACATTGTTAATCAACTATACTCCAATATGAAATAAAAATTTAAAAAAACCTAAAATCGGGCTTCCCTGGTGGTGCAGTGGTTGGGAGTCCGCCTGCTGATGCAGGGGACGCGGGTTCGTGCCCCGGTCCAGGAAGATCCCACATGCCACGGAGCGGCTGAGCCCGTCAGCCATGGCCGCTGGGCCTGTGCGTCCGGAGCCTGTGCTCCGCAACGGGAGAGGCTGCAGCAGTGAGAGGCCTGCGTACCGCAAAAAAAAAAACCAAAAAAACTGTAGATGCCACGGAGCGGCTGGGCCCGTCAGCCATGGCCGCTGGGCCTGTGCGTCCGGAGCCTGTGCTCCGCAACGGGAGAGGCTGCAGCAGTGAGAGGCCTGCGTACCGCAAAAAAAACCCCAAAAAAACAAAAAACTAAAATCACATCTGATTAAATTTAAAAAAGATAAAGAAAAGGTACATTCACCACAACGTTGCAGCACTATTTACAATAGCCAAGACATGGAAGCAACCTAAGTGTCCATCATTAGGTGAATGGATAAAGAAGATACAATGAAATATTACACAGCCATTAAAAAGAATGAAACAATGCCATTTGCAGCAACATGGATTGACCTGGAGATTATCATACTAAGTGAAGTAAGAAAAAGAAAGACGAATACCCTGTGATATCACTTATATGTGGAATCTAAAAAAATGATACAAATGAACTTATTTATGAGACAGAAATAGACTCACAGACATAGAAAACAAACTTAGGTTACCAAAGGGGAAAGGGGGGGATAAATTTACAATTTGGGATTAACAGATACACACAATAATATATAAAATAGATAACAAGGACCTACTGTATAGCACAGGGAAGTACATTCAATATCTTGTAATAACCTATAATGGAAAAGAATCTGAAAAAAAATATATATATACCTGAATCATTTTGCTGTACACCTGAAACATTGTAAATCAACTATATTTCGATAAAAAAACTAAAATAAAAAAAATCAATCTTTTCAGTTTAATCTTTTAGATGACTTTGAACATTTAACTTTGAATTTCTCTTTATCATTGGTTTTAGCCCTGAGAGTGCATCCTATTCACTCCTGTGGACTTAAAAAATTTAGATGCCCAGGCCCCTATCCAGATTCAAAATGTCTAGGACTTGGGCATTGATATTTAAAAATAATTTGCACAGATGATCCTGACATTCAGTGACATCGATCACAGGTGATTCTGTGACATTCAGTGATGTTGGGAACAGCTGTTCTGGATAGTATACTTTTCTTCCTTGACAGTATTTCTAGAGTCCATTTCTCACAGAGCTGAATTTGAGGCTCTTATTCTTTATGAAGTGTCATTATTCTTTATGAAGTGTCATATAATTATAAACATTCCTATGATTTTCTCCCAGGCTTGTAAATTATTAGTATCAAAAGTTTGAATTTATAAATGGGAACTTATATTGGCTTTTTTTGGGAAGTTAGTGTGCTGACTTCCATTACCTATTTCATTTTCCTCCTCTTTTCCATCATAATAGAAATTTCTGCTGCTTCACACAGCTGCTTGGCAAAAGATCACAATTTCCAGCCTTTTTTGTAGCTAGGTTTGGCCATGTGAATTGGTCTGGCCAATGGGATGTGAGAGGAAGTTATTGTTTAAATTAGGATCATGCCTTTAGAAGGAAAGAAGTTTGTCCTACCCTTTCTTTTTTCCCTTCCTGCTGGAGAGCAACCATACCAACTCTGATACAGACTATTATGTGACAGAGAAATAAAGCTCTATCTTGTTTAAGCCCCGGTATTTTTGTTCTTTGTTACAGCAACTCAGCTAGTGCAACAAGGCTGTTAAAAATCTAAATTATAAGTGGTAAAAATATAAGTTATAAAACTAGCTTCCCTGGATCTCATTTCCTTTGTTTATTATCCATGGCACAGCACAGTCTTTCCACAATGAGGTCCTTTTGAACTGGGATCAAGTCTTATGCATTCTTTCTAATTCTGAAAGTCTGGTAATGCTGGCTACACCTGTTTACTCAATAGCTATATGTTGATGAATGCCAGTCTTTCCACACTCTAAAATAGAGAAAAGGGGATCGACAGTTTCATTCTGAGACAACTGCATTAGCAAAGTAATGGAATCACAGAGGAACATAGTGACTGAGGATGATACTTTTTCGTGAAAATCCATATTCTCTTCTTCTGAGCACACAGTTGGCTTACATCTCTTAGCTTTCCCAGGAGTTAGGCGTGGTCACATGACTGAATTCTTTATTATTCTGTTAGCTCATTCTGTCTTTGAATCTCCTTATATGCCTTCACATTGTTTGCCACTCTAACTTCCATTCCTGTTTTCTGTTTCCCTACTCATCTAACTTCCCTTGGAATCTAATAAAGTCTGTGTTCTTAAAATCTACCTCATGCTTCCTCTGAATTGAGAAACACTTTTTTCCCTTGCTTCTTCTTACCCTCTCACAATTTCCGACCATGTCCAACATTTATCTTTTAGGTTGCATATAGAGAGAAACTGTTGATTCAGAAAAGTAAGGTCGCACTAAGTTCTTGCTTTCTGCTTCAGATTAATTTCTTTATTGTTCCTTCCTGCAGTATTGCTTTTATATACTTCTTATTTCCAGACTTTCTTGGGATGTGTGCCACGTTTCTGGCTTGGGGAAAAGTATGCCTGAAAGAGCATAGAAATACCTTTTATAACATTCCGTTTTCTCTGAGAGCATAATGCCAGCTGCAATCTTTGTTTTTCTGTTTGTTCTTCAGTTTTCCTTAGAGTAGGAGCATTTCTGTATTTCTAACTTGGGTGTCCTCTTCCATTGTCTGGGGCTAATTATAGCATTTGTCAGTGGAACTGAAACTAAAACACATTAACAAATCAGTGAGTGCTCATTAATGGAATGGCAAATGCAAAACTTGAAGCATGGAGATCATTTCAAGAGGCTTACTTCTTTGCAAAATAAAAGAGTGATGGTGTAAGAAGATACATAAATGCTCAGAGTTCAGTTTTGAATGTCAAATGCTCATATAGGTAGTCTTCAGAATATATTTTACCTGCATACAGTTTAGCTTTGTCAGAATGTGGATTTACTTTGACTTGTGTTTAGCGGAAGAAACCTCAGCTCTTTAATGTGACCTACCTCAATCTAGCCACCATTTAGCTTTCCAGTTAACTCCCAGCCTGAATGCTTCTCTGTTTATCTTTGCTACCTATATTCAGGTAATGCAAGCTCCTGTAACAAGTAGACCCAAAATGCATAATGAGTTCAAACACAGTAGAAGTTTATGTTTCTCATTCACTGAACTGTCCAAGATGGGTGCTCCTGTGAGCAGGAGGGCTCTCCTCCATGAGGCCATTCATGGTTTTGAACTGTATAATAAGAGGTATCCATCATTTTAACATCATACAGAATAATTTCACTGCGCTAAAAATTCTTCTTCGTCCACCTATTCATCCCTACCCCACCATCCCACCCCACGGAATGATTAATCTTTTATTGTCACCATGGTGTTGCCTTTTCCAGAATGTCATATAGTTGGAATCATGCAGTGTGTAGCCTTTTCAGATTGGCTTCTTTCACTTAGTAATATGCATTTGAGTTTCCTCTATGTCTTTTCATGGCTTGATGACTCATTTATTTTTAGTGCTGAATAATGTTCTGTTGTCTGGATATACCACAGCTTATTTATCCATTCACCTACTGAAGCCCATCTTGGTTGCTTCCAAGTTTTGGCAACTATGAATAAAGCTGCTATAAGTGTCTGTGTACAGGTTTTTATGTGGACATAAGTTTTCAATTCCTTTGGGTAAATAACAAGAAGCACAACTGCTGGATCATAGGGTAAGAGTATATTTATATTTAAATTTTTTTATTTTAACAGACTTTTAATTTTAGAATAGTTTTAGATTTATAGAAAGTTGCAAAGATATGCAGAGTGTTCTAGCATATTCTATACCCAGTTTCCGCCATGGCATTTTTTTTTTTTTTGTAACAGTGTGTTTAATTTTGTAAGAGACTGCCAAACTGTCTTCCAAAGTGGCTGTACCATTTTGCATTCCCACCAGCAGTGAATGAGAGCTCCTGTTGCTCCATATCCTCACCAGCATTTGGTGTTGTCAGTGTTCTGGATTTTGGCCATTCTAATAAGGTGTGTAATGGTATCTCACTGTTGTTTTAATTTACATTTCCCCATGAGAAATGATGTGGAGCATCTTTTCATATGCTTATTTACCATCTGTATATCTTCTTTGGTGAGGTGTCCGTTAAGGTCTTTCTCCCATTTTTAAACTCAGGATGTTTATTTTCTTACTGTTGAGTTTTAAGAGTTCTTTGTATATTTTGGATAACAGCCCTTTATTAGATGTGTCTTTTGTAAATATTTTTTCTCACTCTGTGACTTGTCTTCTCATTTCTCTCTCTCTCTCTTTTGATCATTCATGTTTATTACCTATGATGGATATAAAAATGGACAAACTTAGGTGGAAAAATATATATAAACCCTATGCTAAACATGACACAGAAGTTCTTCCTTTATATAATACACCTGGATACTGCTGTGCTCTATAAGACCTTACCTGAATTGATCATGATGATTTCTCTGACTCATATGCATGCTCTCCCTCTCTCCCACTGTACTCCAGCTACTGGTCTTCTGGTTGTCCTTTAGGCACACTGGGCTCACTCATTTCTAGGGCTTCTACACTTATACTTCCCCCAGGACTCTTCTTGGTCTCATTCTCTTGATACTGTCTTTCACAGAGTAGAAGTTTTAATTTTAATGAAGCCCAGCTTATCAATTACTTCCTTCACAGATTGGGCCTTTGTTGCCTAAAAGGGCCTTTGTATCTAAAAGCCCTCTTCCATACCCAAGGTCATCTAGGTATTTTCCCATGTGAGATCTTAATTATGTCACTTTCCTCTCTTCTCCTCATTTCCTCACCTTAAAAACAGTGGTAATACTGCATAATGTTATAAGGTTAACTGAGATAACATATTTAAAATTTCCTGTCAGGACCTTGTATATAATAGATGCTCAATAAATGTTAATGCTGCTGCCTTTTGTCTCTTCCACAGTGATATTCCCTTAGTCAATTAAAAAGAAAGTAGCTGAATTGAACTGTAAGTCTTCACAGCATTACAGTAATAGAAGTTCAAGTTAGTAGTGTGAACTCCTGGTATACATATCATGGGTTACAGAGACCAAGACCGAAGGAAACCACTTGGAATAGTGTCAATATGTTGGCTGTTCAGGCAGTCCCTAAGCTCTAGAGGACTCATTTCCTGCTTAACAAATTTTGTTAATGCTAGCCAAGCTTGCAGCTGCCTCAGACAACCTCTGAGAATTGTGTCACACCAAGCAAAGGCTGCTTCATCACAGATAAGGCCAGAGGCAGCAGGCAGGGCTCAGGCCAGGGCTGTGTCCCTACCTGACCCACTTAAGCCTCCCCCAAGGACTGCTGGGGCACTGGAGTGAGAAGAGAGGGGCTAAAGGGAAATCAGATATCAAGAGAATGGCCTAAAATATGTTATATATGATTCCACCAGTATAGATTTATTCTGATACCCACAGCTTTTCAGGTACTTGGGGAAGTAAAATTTTTAGCCTTGGCCATTTACCTGTGTGAAATGGAGAAAAGGAAACCAAGGAATGTAGACTTTTCACTTGATTATTGTCCTTGCATATTCAATTCTCCCCCAGTGTAATATTATCACTGTCATACTAGAGTGGGGAACCAGCCTGGCCTGAGGGGCTGTGTGGCATAGTGGTTAAGAACAAGGTCTTGGACCAGTCCCCGGCCCTCCAAAGCTTCCCCGCCCTCCCGGCCACATTGGTCCTGGGAGCATAGGACGGACACCTGGGAGATCAGGAGAGGCAGGAGGGAGCAGCCCTCAGGGAGGAGCAGGAGAGGAGAAGAGGGCAACTGCTCCGCCCAGTTGGGCACAGGGAGACTGCTGAGCTCCCAGGCCCATCCCTCGCTCTACAAACCCCCCTCCAGGCCATGTGGGTCCTTGAGGGCAGAGGAGGGAGGCCAGGGATATCAGGAGAGGCAGGTGGGAGGGGCCCTCTGGGAGGAGCAGGACAGGAGAGGAGGGCAATTGCCCTGCCCACTTGAGTCCAGGAAGCCTGCTGGGCTCCCAGGTGAGGTTAAAAAGAAAGTAGCTGAATTGAACTGTAAGTCTTCACAGCATTACAGTAATAGAAGTTCAAGTTAGTAGTGTGAACTCCTGGTATACATATCATGGGTTACAGAGACCAAGACCGAAGGAAACCACTTGGAATAGTGTCAATATGTTGGCTGTTCAGGCAGTCCCTAAGCTCTAGAGGACTCATTTCCTGCTTAACAAATTTTGTTAACGCTAGCCAAGCTTGCAGCTGCCTCAGACAACCTCTGAGAATTGTGTCACACCAAGCAAAGGCTGCTTCATCACAGATAAGGCCAGAGGCAGCAGGCAGGGCTCAGGCCAGGGCTGTGTCCCTACCTGACCCACTTAAGCCTCCCCCAAGGACTGCTGGGGCACTGGAGTGAGAAGAGAGGGGCTAAAGGGAAATCAGATATCAAGAGAATGGCCTAAAATATGTTATATATGATTCCACCAGTATAGATTTATTCTGATACCCACAGCTTTTCAGGTACTTGGGGAAGTAAAATTTTTAGCCTTGGCCATTTACCTGTGTGAAATGGAGAAAAGGAAACCAAGGAATGTAGACTTTTCACTTGATTATTGTCCTTGCATATTCAATTCTCCCCCAGTGTAATATTATCACTGTCATACTAGAGTGGGGAACCAGCCTGGCCTGAGGGGCTGTGTGGCATAGTGGTTAAGAACAAGGTCTTGGACCAGTCCCCGGCCCTCCAAAGCTTCCCCGCCCTCCCAGCCACATTGGTCCTGGGAGCATAGGACGGACACCTGGGAGATCAGGAGAGGCAGGAGGGAGCAGCCCTCAGGGAGGAGCAGGAGAGGAGAAGAGGGCAACTGCTCCGCCCAGTTGGGCACAGGGAGACTGCTGAGCTCCCAGGCCCATCCCTCGCTCTACAAACCCCCCTCCAGGCCATGTGGGTCCTTGAGGGCAGAGGAGGGAGGCCAGGGATATCAGGAGAGGCAGGTGGGAGGGGCCCTCTGGGAGGAGCAGGACAGGAGAGGAGGGCAATTGCCCTGCCCACTTGAGTCCAGGAAGCCTGCTGGGCTCCCAGGTGAGGTCCCCTGCCCTCTGAAACTAGGGGTGGGGGGCACGCCTGGGCCCCTTCTGTTCCTTGAGCCTAAGCCCCACCCCCCACAGCCCCCAGGGACTTTGCCAGCCCTGTGGGTTCTGAGCATCAGCCCCACCCACCTCCCAAACCTCACCCTGGCTTAGGCCCCGCTCTCCACGGCCAAGGCCTTTCCCTGCCCCGGCCTCCTGCCCACTACCCTTTTTTTTTTTTTTTCCTTTTCCCTCTTCCTCTTATTTTACTATTGTGGTACTGATGTACCTTCCGGTTGTTGATTCAT
>NC_041220.1:48042983-48044809 GCF_002837175.3 Physeter macrocephalus | reverse complement strand
CTAAACACACCAACATTCAAATTATAGAGGTCCCAGAAGAAGAGAAAAAGAAAGGATCTGAGAAAATATTTGAAGAGTTCCTCTTATTTTACTATTGTGGTACTGATGTACCTTCCGGTTGTTGATTCATCTATATTTTTATTTTTACATTCTTTCTAACATACCTGTTAGTTTCCTAGTCTAATTTTATTTTTTACTTTGTTATTGTTCTGGTTTTTTTTTTCTTTTGCTGCCCCATGTGGCTTGTGGGATCTTGGTTTGCAAGCCCAGGGTTGGGCGGAAGCTCCTGCGGTGGGAGCTCCGAGTTGGAAGGACTGGACTAACAGAGAACCTCAGACCCCAGTGAATATTCATTGGAGTGAGGTCTCACAGAGGTCCTCATCTCAGCACCAAGACCCATTAAAAAAAAAGTAGCTGAATTGAACTGTAAGTCTTCACAGCATTACAGTAATAGAAGTTCAAGTTAATAGTGTGAACTCCTGGTATACATATCATGGGTTACAGAGACCAAGACCGAAGGAAACCACTTGGAATGGTGTCAATATGTTGGCTGTGCAGGCAGTCCCTAAGCTCTAGAGGACTCATTTCCTGCTTAACAAATTTTGTTAATGCTAGCCAAGCTTGCAGCTGCCTCAGACGACCTCTGAGAATTGTGTCACACCAAGCAAAGGCTGCTTCATCACAGATAAGGCCAGAGGCAGCAGGCAGGGCTCAGGCCAGGGCTGTGTCCCTACCTGACCCACTTAAGCCTCCCCCAAGGACTGCTGGGGCACTGGAGTGAGAAGAGAGGGGCTAAAGGGAAATCAGATATCAAGAGAATGGCCTAAAATATGTTATATATGATTCCACCAGTATAGATTTATTCTGATACCCACAGCTTTTCAGGTACTTGGGGAAGTAAAATTTTTAGCCTTGGCCATTTACCTGTGTGAAATGGAGAAAAGGAAACCAAGGAATGTAGACTTTTCACTTGATTATTGTCCTTGCATATTCAATTCTCCCCCAGTGTAATATTATCACTGTCATACTAGAGTGGGGAACCAGCCTGGCCTGAGGGGCTGTGTGGCATAGTGGTTAAGAACAAGGTCTTGGACCAGTCCCCGGCCCTCCAAAGCTTCCCCGCCCTCCCAGCCACATTGGTCCTGGGAGCATAGGACGGACACCTGGGAGATCAGGAGAGGCAGGAGGGAGCAGCCCTCAGGGAGGAGCAGGAGAGGAGAAGAGGGCAACTGCTCCGCCCAGTTGGGCACAGGGAGACTGCTGAGCTCCCAGGCCCATCCCTCGCTCTACAAACCCCCCTCCAGGCCATGTGGGTCCTTGAGGGCAGAGGAGGGAGGCCAGGGATATCAGGAGAGGCAGGTGGGAGGGGCCCTCTGGGAGGAGCAGGACAGGAGAGGAGGGCAATTGCCCTGCCCACTTGAGTCCAGGAAGCCTGCTGGGCTCCCAGGTGAGGTCCCCTGCCCTCTGAAACTAGGGGTGGGGGGCACGCCTGGGCCCCTTCTGTTCCTTGAGCCTAAGCCCCACCCCCCACAGCCCCCAGGGACTTTGCCAGCCCTGTGGGTTCTGAGCATCAGCCCCACCCACCTCCCAAACCTCACCCTGGCTTAGGCCCCGCTCTCCACGGCCAAGGCCTTTCCCTGCCCCGGCCTCCTGCCCACTACCCTTTTTTTTTTTTTTTCCTTTTCCCTCTTCCTCTTATTTTACTATTGTGGTACTGATGTACCTTCCGGTTGTTGATTCATCTATATTTTTATTTTTACATTCTTTCTAACATACCTGTTAGTTTCCTAGTCTAATTTTATTTTTTACTTTGTTATTGTTCTGGT
>NC_041220.1:48041116-48042457 GCF_002837175.3 Physeter macrocephalus | reverse complement strand
AAAATAACATACAAAGGAATCCCCATAAGGTTATCAGCTGCTTTTTCAGTGGAAACTCTGCAGGCCAGAAGGGAGTGGCAGGATATACTTAAAGTGATGAAAGAGAAGAACCTACAACAAAGATTACTCTACCCAGCAAGGATCTCACTCAGATTCGATGGAGAAGTCAAAAGCTTTTCAGACAAGCAAAAGGTAAGAGAATTCAGCACCACTAAACCAGCTTTACAACAAATGCGAAAGAGATTTCTCTAAGTGGGAAACACAAGAGAAGAAAAAGACCCACAAAAACAAACCCAAAACAATTAAGAAAATGGTAATGGGAACATACATATCGATAATAACCTTCAATGTAAATGGATTAAATGCCCCAACTAAGACACAGACTGGCTGAATGGATACAAGAACAAGACCCATATATATGCTGTCTACAAGAGACTCACTTCAGACCTAGGAACACATACAGACTGAAAGTGAAGGGATGGAAAAAGATATTCCATGCAAATGGAAATCAAAAGAAAGCTGGAGTAGCAATTCTCATATCATACAAAATAGACTTTAAAATAAAGACTATTACAAGAGACAAAGAAGGACACTACATAATGATCAAGGGATCAATCCAAGAAGAAGAAATAACAATTTTAAATGTTTATGCACCCAACATAGGAGCACCTCAATATATAAGGCAAATGCTAACAACCATGAAAGGAGAAAGGGACAGTACCACAATCATAGTAGGGGACTTTAACACCCCACTTTCACCAATGGACAGATCATCCAAACAGAAAATAAATAAGGAAACACAAGCTTTAAATGACACAATAGACCAGATAGATCTAATTGATATTTATAGAACATTCCACCCAAAAGTGGCAGAATACACTTTCTGCTCAAGTGCACATGCAACATTGTCCAGGATAGACCACATTTTGGGTCACAAATCAAGCCTCGGAAAATTTAAGAAAATTGAAATTGTATCAAGGATCTTTTCTGACCACAACGCTATGAGATTGGAAATCAATTACAAGAATAAAAACTGTAAAAAATGCAAATACATGAAGGCTAAACAGTGTGCTACTAAATAACCAAGAGATCACTGAAGAAATCAAAGAAGAAATAAAAAAATACATAGAAGAAAATGACAATGAAAACACAACCCAAAACCTGTGGGATGCGGCAAAAGCAGTTCTAAGAGGGAAGTTTATAGCATTTCAGTCTTGCCTCAAGAAACAAGAAAAATCTCAAATAAACAATCTAACCCTACACTTAAACCAACTAGAGAAAGAAGAACAAAGAAAATCCAGTAAGTAGAAGGAAAGAAATCATAAAGATCAGAGCAGAAAT
>NC_041220.1:48038594-48040138 GCF_002837175.3 Physeter macrocephalus | reverse complement strand
CATACAAAATAGACTTTAAAATAAAGACTATTACAAGAGACAAAGAAGGACACTACATAATGATCAAGGGATCAATCCAAGAAGAAGAAATAACAATTTTAAATGTTTATGCACCCAACATAGGAGCACCTCAATATATAAGGCAAATGCTAACAACCATGAAAGGAGAAAGGGACAGTACCACAATCATAGTAGGGGACTTTAACACCCCACTTTCACCAATGGACAGATCATCCAAACAGAAAATAAATAAGGAAACACAAGCTTTAAATGACACAATAGACCAGATAGATCTAATTGATATTTATAGAACATTCCACCCAAAAGTGGCAGAATACACTTTCTGCTCAAGTGCACATGCAACATTGTCCAGGATAGACCACATTTTGGGTCACAAATCAAGCCTCGGAAAATTTAAGAAAATTGAAATTGTATCAAGGATCTTTTCTGACCACAACGCTATGAGATTGGAAATCAATTACAAGAATAAAAACTGTAAAAAATGCAAATACATGAAGGCTAAACAGTGTGCTACTAAATAACCAAGAGATCACTGAAGAAATCAAAGAAGAAATAAAAAAATACATAGAAGAAAATGACAATGAAAACACAACCCAAAACCTGTGGGATGCGGCAAAAGCAGTTCTAAGAGGGAAGTTTATAGCATTTCAGTCTTGCCTCAAGAAACAAGAAAAATCTCAAATAAACAATCTAACCCTACACTTAAACCAACTAGAGAAAGAAGAACAAAGAAAATCCAGTAAGTAGAAGGAAAGAAATCATAAAGATCAGAGCAGAAATAAATGAAATAGAAAGGCAGAAAACAACAGCAAAGATCAATAAAACTAAAAGCTGGTTATTTGAGATGATAAACAAAATTGATAAACCCTTAGCCATACTCATCAAGAAAAAAAAGGGAGAGTACGCAAGTCAATAAAATTAGAAATGAAAAACGAGAAATCACAACTGACATTGCAGAAATACAAAGGATTATAAGAGACTACTGATAGTAAGGATGATCCAGAATGGATCAGAATGGAAGCATGGATTGAGAAAATACAAGAAATGTTTACTAAAGATCTAGAAGAAGTAAAGAACAAACAAACAGAAATGAACAACACAATAACTGAAATGAAAGATACACTAGAAGCAATCAATAAAAGAATAATGGAGGCAGAAAAACAAAAGTGAGCTGGAAGACAAAATGGTAGAAATAATTGCTGAGGAGCAGAATAAAGAAAAAAGAATGAAAAGAATTGAAGACAATCTCAGAGACATCTGGGACAACACTAAACACACCAACATTCAAATTATAGAGGTCCCAGAAGAAGAGAAAAAGAAAGGATCTGAGAAAATATTTGAAGAGATTATAGTGGAAAACTTCCCTAACATGGGAAAGGAAATAGTCACCCAAGTCCAGGAAGCACAGAGAGTCCCATACAGGATAAACCCTAGGAAAAACACACAAAGACACATATTAATCAAACTAACAAAAATTAAATTCAAAGAAAAAATATTAAAAGCAGCAAGGGAAAAACAAAAAA
>NC_041220.1:47949892-48037286 GCF_002837175.3 Physeter macrocephalus | reverse complement strand
AAAATTGATAAACCCTTAGTCATACTCATCAAGAAAAAAAAGGGAGAGTACGCAAGTCAATAAAATTAGAAATGAAAAACGAGAAATCACAACTGACATTGCAGAAATACAAAGGATTATAAGAGACTACTACAAACAACTATATGCCAATAAAATGGACAATCATGAAGAAATGGACAAATTCTTGGAAAGGTACAATTTTCCAAGACTGAACCAGGAAGAATTAGAAAATATAAACAGATGTATCACAAGTAATGAAATTGAAACCGTAATTAAAAATCTTCCAACAAACAAAAAAGTCCAGGACTAGATGGCTTCACAGGCGAATTCTATCAAACATTTAGAGAAGAGCTAACACTGATCCTTCTCAAGCTCTTCCAAAAAATTGCAGAGGGAGAAACACTCCCAAATTAATTCTACGAAGCCACCATCACCCTGATATCAAAACCAGAAAAAGTTATCACAAAAAAAGAAAATTATAGACCAATGTCACTGATGAACATAGATGCAAAAATTCTGAACAAAATACTAGCAGACAGAATCCAACAGCACGTTAAAAGGATCATACACCATGATCAAGTGGGATTTATCCCAGGGATACAAGGATTCTTCAATATATGCAAATCCATCAATGTGATACACCACATTAACAAATTAAGGAATAAAAACCATATGATCATATCAATAGATGCAGAAAAAGCTTTTGACAAATTTCAACGCCCATTTATGATAAAAACTCTCCAGAAAATGGGCATAGAGGGAACCTACCTCAACATAATAAAGGCAAATGGATTGAAGACTTAAATGTAAAACCAGACACTATAAAACGTTTAGAGGAAATCATAGGAAGAACACTCCTTGACATAAACCACAGCAAGATCTTTTTTGATCCACCTCCTAGAGTAACAGAAATAAAAACAAAAATAAACGAATGGGACTTAATGAAACTTAAAAGCTTTTGCACAGCAAAGGAGACCATAAAGAAGACAAAAAGACAACCCTCAGATTGGGAGAAAATTTGCAAATGAAGCAACTGACACAGAGTTAATCTCCAAAGTATACAAACAGCTCATGCAGTTCAATATCAGAAAAACAAATAACCCACTCAAAAAATGGGTGGAAGACTTAAGCAGACATTTTTCCAAAGAAAACATACAGGTGGCCAAGAGGCACATGAAAAGATGCTCAACATCACTATTTATTAGAGAAATGCAAATCAAAACTACAATGTGGTATCACCTCACACTGGTCAGAAGGGCCACCATCAAAAAATCTACAAACAATAAATGCTGGAGAGGGTGTGAGAGACACATGAAAAGATGCTCAACATCACTAATTATTAGAGAAATGTGAATCAAAACTACAATGAGGCATCACCTCTTGCCGGTCAGAATGACCATTATCAAAAAAACTAGAAACAGTAAATTCTGGGAACCCTCCTACACTGTTGGTGGGAATGTAAATTGATACAACCACTATAGAGAACAGTATGGATGTTCCTTAAAAAACTAAAAATAGAACTACCATATGACCCAGCTATCCCACTACTGGGCATACACCCTGAGAAAACCATAATTCGAAAAGAGGCATGCATGACAATGTTCATTGCAGCACTATTTACGATAGCCAGGACATGGAACCAACCTAAATGTCCATCGACAGATGAATGGATAAAGAAGATGTGGCACATATATACAATGGAATATTACTCCGTAAAAGGAAACGAAATTGAGTTATTTGTAGTGAGGTGGATGGACTTATAGTCTGTCTTACAGAGTGAAGTAAGTCAGAAAGAGAAAAACAAACACTGTATGCTAATGCATATATATTGAAGCTAAAAAAAAATGGTACTGATGAACCTAGTTGCAGTGCAGGAATAAAGAGGTAGACATAGAGAATGGACTTGATGACATGGGGCTGGAGGGTGAAGCTCGGGCAACGTGAGAGTAGCACCGACGTATTTACACTACTGAATGTAAAATCGTTGGCTGGTGAGAAGCAGCCGCATAGCACAGGGAGATTGGCTCGGTGCTTTGCCATGACCTAGAGGCGTGGTGTAGGGAGGATGGGAGGGAGGCTTAAGAGGGAGGGGATATGTGGACACGTCTATGCATATGGCTGATTTGGTTTGTTGTGCAACAGAAACTAACACGCTGTTGTGAAGCAATTATACTCCAATAAAGATGTATTAAAGGAAACCCCCCAAAACAAAAAACAAGGCCTTGAAGCCAGAGCATCCTCAGAACTTACTTGCTGTGTGACCTCAAGTCACCACATCTCTATGTGCGTCAGTTTTCTCATGTGTAAGGTGGGCCTAATTACCTCATAGAGGTTTTTTAGGATTGCATGAGTTAATATACATAAAAGCCTTAGAACAGTGCCAATGGTAATTTCCATGTAAGTGTTAAATGAATATTCATATATGTATAGAGCTGGAAAACCACTTTCCTCCTCTCCTCACCAGGCTCCACAGCAGTATGTATTATACTTACTGTGGATGAGGAGGCTCCAAACCCTTCATCATTTACCAGAGTTTTGTTCAGACCCATTTGGTACGTTAAATGTACTTAAGTGTGTATAAACTGAAGCCGCATCTCAAGAAGGGTATTGTGGGAATGGGGTAGAAAGTTGAGAGAGAATTTACCATAAAGAAAAAGTCTGGCCTGTCTAGGAAGACAGATTTCTGAGGTTTAGAGAGGAGTAGATTCCAGGTACTGGATGGTGGCTGGCAACCAAACATATCCTGCCTGACCATGTGGCAGTGTCATCTTGCCTTCGGGAGAAACAAACTGTGTCTGAAACCTGAGAGTCACATCAGCCCTTAATGGAGCATAATGCAGAGGAAGAGAGGTCCTTTCTTTATCACAGGGGACTGTGGAGCACTCACAGGGCATTGAGGACTGAGGGAGTGATTTCTGGGTTGACCACAAGAGATGTGGATCTCAGCAGGGGTAGAGGAAGAAAATCATGCTAAGCAGTTCAGACCATCTGGGCCAAGTCAGGTGCTGTAGGCAGCCAGGATGACTTCATGTCACAGGTTGGGTTCTCTGGAAGCAGATGCTGAGGTGGAGTTTGGTATGCAGGATATTTATTAGGCACCAGCACCTGTGGAGGGAAGGGACAGGAAGCAGGTCTGGGCAGATAGAGAAGTTGAATTGTTGCAGGCCAACCAAAGTCTTGGTCAGCCCCATTGGGAGCTCTGGGTCACACGTGGCCTATCAGAGTTGTCCTGAGTGGGCTGACATGGTTGAGCCTTTTACATCCCTCCTCCATCTGCCGCTGGGTGTGGGCTGCCCTGGGAAGGGTGTGCCCTTGGGTGATACGGCTCTTTGCAGCTGAGGCCAAAGGAGACGTTTTCTGGGACAAACCCTCCCCTGAAGGAGAATCTGGATGGTGCATCTCTGTGTCCACCAGAGTTCATACAGCCAGAGAAGGGGATTCTCAGAGATCCTGGAGGAGGAGGGGTGGGAGCTCTGCCAGGGACTGGTGTTCCTGTATTAGCAAGTAGGGCTTTGAAGCTGATGAAATATGTGCAATTCATATTAATGTGACCTCGTTCATACCCATGACCTGCTGAGACCTGGGACATTCAAGTTACAGATGTTCATTGAACACTTTTGTAATAAAAATGATCGAAATAATGAAAAAAATGACCTAAAACTCCACCACTCCCTCTAGTCACTTGCTCCCTTCTGGTCTTTCTCAGATATATCTGTAAATTTTATAGAGTCCAGTTTTATCTTGTTTTTATGCTAATTTGAGGACTTAGATCTAAAAGTCTAAACAGTGTGTGGGAAAAGTGGTCTAGGTGGTAATGAAAGAGGTGTAACCGGGACAGCGTGAGTGAGGAGATGTGGCATACATCACTGCTCAGCCCAGGCATCAGGTAAAGAATCGGCCTGAGGAAATAAACTCTTATAGCTCTGACTACGAACTCTATCCCTCCCCCCTTTTAGAAAAACTAATCTTTATGATTAAGTGGTGGTGTTGATATCAAGAGCAATGTTCTTAATATCTTATACCAGCCTGTTTCTTCTGAGTCATCAGTACAATTTCCCTGAGCTTGTTAGTTTTTGTGTGTTGGCCTCATAACAGGCTGCTGCATTTTGGGTTGATTATTTGCATTTTAAAAAATAGGCTGCTCACACTGCATTAAGTTTTTATAGCTACTGTGTTCATTGATCAGATCACTCTGTTAGCAGTTACTACTCCAGCTGTATGTTTTAATTACGCTCGAACAATCAGCCTTTCTTAGTCCTTGAGTAATTTGCTGAGTTTAATTTGTCCTTTTGTCTAATTCCAGCTTAAATTATTTCATTAGTGTTGGCAGTCCTATATTACACATCCTTCCTGGTCTTTTTAAGTCAATTTCTTGGGGTTTTAATTATGTAGAACAGTCAATAAAAATTGATGCCAACCAAAGAACTATCAAGGCAAATGATCATGAAGAATATATGTGCACAAGATATATTTCATTAATGAACATCCGTAGCATTTATGCCAAAACATTAACTAATGAATTTATACCATATCCCATAAGAATGGTCAGCAATTTTATTTTTCTTTTAGTTAATGACAATCTGTGTCACAGAGAAACTATACAAACTATTGAAAGCTGCGCAGCAAGCTAGAGAAAAATGATTAGGTATTTCTGGATCATGGAAGCATTAAAATAAATGATTTATTTGAAGATAGTAATAATATATTAGACACTGATGAAAACACTGACTTTTGATAACTATCTTATTTTTATACCTAAGAGATTATATGAGGAAGGGACCTAAGCTTGCAGTTCAGAGGTTTTAAATTGCCTAAATATGGGCTATATTTGACCCACAGACCTGTCTTCTGCAGTCTACACAATTTTATTTTTTTAAATTTGGATTTGAATGCCTTTAAAAGGGACATGAACTCTCCAGCTCCCCACCTCTGCCTTGTAACCTTGTATTTGGCCTGCTTTATACATATTTAAGTAACCGTCCTGATCCTGTGAGGTGCTTGAGCTTAATACTCCTGATTCTAGTTCAGTGCCCTCTCTTTCAACTAGAAAGCTAAGACCCAGAGGGCTGAAGTTTGAAAGCACCCAAAAAATTACTAGTAGAGCTCAGCCTAGAACCCTTATTTCATGGATCCACTCCAGTATTTTTTCCATTACATTGAGCAGCCTCTATAAATTTCCTTCAGAGAATTAAAGCAAGACAAGTATTTCATTACATCTTTTTGGATTATGGAAATAAGGCCTTAAAGCTATAATCTAGAGGTAGTTATTAGTAAATATGCACATTAACACTTAAAAGATCTCTAGAAGAGACTAAATGGATAATTCGGAGGTCTTGAGCCTTTCTGATCCCTTTGAGGAGGGTGTTGCCAAGCCACTGACTGTCATGTCAGCTAGATCATGAGGTCCTTGAGGAGGGCTCTCTTTAATTCACTAGTTTGCCCAGTCATTCATTCCATGAATACGTATTGAGTGTCTCTTATGTATAGGAAGATTCTAGGATACAGTAGTGAATCAAAGAGATATAGTCCCTGTACCAGGAAGCCTGCCATTTCAAGTGGAGCATGATTAGTGACTGGGATATACTATGTGTGAAAGCTCTCTACTCCACCAATGACCAATTCTCAGCCCTAACAACTTTACTTTGGAAATGAAACTCCTTCTCTGATGATACCATCCTCAGGTCTCTCTGAGACTTTCTCCATGTGTCCCAGCACATTGCTCTAGGAGTTCCAGTATTCCTGAGGTTGTCTGCATTTATGCCATCTATCTGTCACCCAGCCTTCACCTTGAGCTCAGTTTCAGCCACCATTTAACATCTCTTAAACCACCATCATGTGGGAACTTCCTGTGCCAATGGCCACATTCACCTTCAGAACAACTGGGCTCATGCTTGGTCCTGGGAGTGGGGGCAGGAAAAGAAACTCTAGTCTACTCTTTTCTCGTTTCCTGGCTGGGCAGGAAAAGCAGTAGTGACAGTCATGTTAGGAAACACTGCCTTATAGCTCAGTCTCATGGAGATTTTTCTCTTCTGACAGAGGCCATTCAATCCTTTCTCTAAAGTCTCAGCGAATACCTGGTTGAAAACTTATCTTTTTGGAGTTGGTATTAAGGAAAATCTGAAATGAGTATGGATAGGGAATAATATGGCTGAGGGGCAGCCTGGGCCTGAACACAAAGTCATGAAACATGTCCCATTTCAGGAACACAGTGTTCAAAATCATCAGCCGCCACCTGCATCCTCCACAATTGATTGTTCAATCAAATCTAAGCTCTTTAGCATGGCATCCCAGCTCTCCATGGTTTGCTCATAGGCTACCTTTCTACCTTCATCGCCTGTGAGTTGCTTTGTAGTTTTTGCTTTGGTTAAACAGAACCTCTCAGTATTTGCTTCATCATCCCTATATTTTCTTCTTCCTATTCTTTGCTTAGGCTTTTCTCTCAGTTTGGAATCCCTTCCCTCTACTTAGAAGACCCTTCCTTCCCTCCTATCTCTGCATGCCCAAAGCCTAACTATCATTTGAGGCCCATCTACGATGCTACCTCCACCATGAAGCATTCTGTAATTCATGATGGTTCTCCTTTTCCCACGACTTCTTCCCCAGCTGGAAGTCCTCTCTCCCTGTTTTGAGCTTCTACAGAGCCTTCTCTTTTCGTGAATATCTGCTTTTAAATAGAATATAATTATCATAGTCATTCAGTGATAATTATACCACGTTAAGCTCCTTGGAAACAGGGCCCTTGTCTGATATCTTTGAATTTTCTACAGGCCAGTTTGAGTGTTTTGCACTCACCAAATACAAAATACATTGAATACATTACTCTCAGAAAATGCCAAACACATATAAATATCTAAACATAACTGTGTAAGATGAAGTCGCTATATGGACCAGTCTCAATACAGTCTTCTTTTTAAAAAAAGACACCTGTCTGAAATTCCAAAAATACTTGAAAAAGCAATTTTAATCTTTAAACAAGCAATCTCGCAAAAATACAACAAAAACTAACGAAGAGCAAACACAAAACTAAACAAAAAGGATATACCTTTACAGAGTATAGCATAACTTCTTAAAATCATCTTTTCCCATCTTCCTCTTTAACAAAGTCCTGAAGGCTTTCACGCCCACCCCCAGCAGCACCCTCACTCTCCCACCCTCAGCTTTAGCAAGCCCTCCAGTCTTCCTAGTTTTTCTATGCTCTTGCCAATAGAAATCTAACTAGTCTCCCCGGGTTTGCCAGTTCTCCCCTCTCCTTGACCCTAGCAGGCTCACAAGGGTTGATGGGTCTGAGCAAGCCACGATACTTGTGGGTGGATGTGAATTGGGGAGTTTATCGGTACCCCCTCCCTCCCTTACAGAACATTTACATGTTCCATAACATTTACACCCACCCGATGAGTGTTTTGCTAAGGATTTCTGAGACAGGGCATTGCCATCACTTCCTGACTGAAAAAGAGCACATGAGAATGTACTTTGGGATTAGTGCCTGAGAGCCTCTTTCTGAACTGGGCCTTTGGACCGAACAACCTCAAATAAAGGTAGCGCAACCGCAGACAGTTAGGTGAAAGTGAGTCTTGCTGCTGGTTGGCAGCCATCAGCTCCCAAGCTACAAGCAAAAAAGTGAAGAGCCAGAGCCTTCTGAGCCATTTGTTACCTGTGATGGCAGGCCTCCCCCTCCCCTTATATGAGGTGACAGTAAGCATTTTTCAGCTTGTGCTTTCAGAATGTAACTAGTGTAGTATTTTTTATTCCGGTGCTGCTTGGCTTGCTTCATTTGCTTTTATGACAGTGCTTGGGTACGATTAAATGACAATTTAATGTGTATAATAACTCATTTAAAGTTTTAGCAAGGGCTTGAATGAAGGTGATGGGGTTTGAGCACATATTCAAGCAAACTGTACAGTTTAAACCTGAGCTAGGGGCAACTTAGAATGATTTCTTATCTTGGCAGAAAAACAGCTCCATTTTCTACATCTTTCCCTTCTCAGTGTGCTCTCTTTCTCTCTCTCTCTTTCTCTCTCTCTGTTTCTTACATGTAGTTTCTACTTTTTGATTTTATTGGGGACAGTGGTGGGGAATCTGGGCTTAATCCCCATGCTGTGTACTTTAATTTCTTCCTGGGATTCATAAGCTATTTGAAAAATACCTTGAGTCACAGAAGCTCCTCTTAGCCCAAGGTTTTGTGAACCATGTCGGGTCGGGGGTTCAGAATGTTTGGGACTTAGGCAAAGGCTCCAGACTCTTTTTCTCTTCCTGTCAGAACATGAGAAGAATGTAACTTGTCATCTGTTTGCCTCATATGTGTCTTCTGAGGATGGTCAGATGATGTTTGATGACTTATTTTGTCACCGTTCAATTCAATGTACCGTAGGTGGAAGAGAGAGGGGGAATAGGAGTTGAGTTCACCATCCTCTCCAGGAGATCCTCGCTGAACCCAAGGGCTTGGCTGCGGGGAACAGGCACCAGTACCATAGATGGGATGACATATGCCTTCTTCAGCTGACCACTCTGGTCATGGCCCAAGAGGAGTGGAGGGCAAGCGGAATCCTGACCCAACACACTTTTCCAGCTTTAAATGCTCCCTGCAAATGGAAGTGCCCAAACAGTCCCTCCTGAATGGATTGGAGGGTAGCTTTTTTCTAGAGCTCGAGCTTCTGGGTCTTAAGCTCTTAACAGTCTGCCGATGACCTGGTGTCTGCACTAAGTTCAGCAAGAATACGGCGACCTCCGAGGGGCCAGGGACCACCAAGTTGCCTAAGGAGGGATGCACTGGCCCAGGTCAGATGTGGAGCAGGTCAAAACTCCCATGCTGATCAGGTATTGGTTTGAGAATAAAAGGTTCCTTTTTGTTCATTTGTTTTACTTTTTCAAACTTTGAAATGGCAAATCACAGAGTACACCAGATGTATAATAGTTGATAATACATAACTACTAGCAGGTCTCCTTAGGTCCAGAGTTCAGTTCACTAGGAATCTGCCACTTCAAGGGAGAGAACTGCTGGATGTTAGCACAGGTTGAAGCAAAACTGCAGAGATTTCAGAGCCATTGCTTTTCAATCTAGATGTTTTTAAAGCCTGATTCCAGGAACTCTGAGTTGTCTGCTTCTAGGAGACATTTTTGAATTTCTTATCTTCTCTCAGCTGCTTTGTAACAGAGAGGGTCTAAGGTGTGCCAGGCTGGTATGGAGAGAAATGACCCAGTTTCTAGAAATGTGGCCCATCATGGCAGGTTTTTATTTCCTTTTAAATTATTAGGTTTTTTTTTTTTTTTTTTTTTGGTGATAAGAACACAGCATGAGATCTACCTTCTTAACAAATTTTTAACTGTATAGTATGGTATTGTTAATTCTAGGCACTATATTGTAGACAGATCTCTATAAAGTATTCATCTTGCATTCATCTTACTCACTATAAATTGAAACTTTATATGTGTTGAATAGCAACTCCCCATTTCCCTCTACTCCCAGTGCTTGGCGTAGAAAGTTGCATCATGCTACTTTCTGTTTCCATGAGTGTGACTATTATAGGTACCTCATATAAGTGGAATCATGCAGTATTTGTAACTGGCTTATTTCACTTAGCATAACGTCCTCCAGGTTTATCCATGTTGTTGCATATTATAGGATTTCCTTCTTTTAAAAGGATGAATAATGTTCCATTATATGTATATACCACATTCTCTCTCTTTCTTCCTTCCTTTCTCCCTCCCTTCCTCCTTCCCTCCCTCCCTTCCTCCCTTCCTTCCTTCCTTCTTTCTTTTCCTTCTTTTTCTTTCTTTCTCTCTCCCCCCCTCCTTCTTTCTTTCTGTGCGTTGGGTCTTCATTGTTGCGTGAGGGCTTTCTCTAGTTGTGGCGAGCGGGGGCTACTCTTCATTGTGGTGCACAGGCTTCTCATTGTGGTGGCTTCTCTTGTTGTGGAGCACAGGCTCTAGGCACGTGGGCTTCAGTAGTTGTAGCATGTGGGCTCAGTAGTTGTGGCATGTGGGCCCTAGAGCACACAGGCTTCAGTAGTTGCGGCGTGTGGGCTCAGTAGTTGCGGTGCATGGGCTTAGTTACTCCATGGCATGTGGAATCTTCCTGGACCAGGGATCGAACCTGTGTCACCTGCATTGGCAGGCGTATTCTTAACCACTGTGCCACCAGGGAAGTCCCTACATTTTCTTTATCCATTCATCTGTTGATGGACATTTGGTTTATTTCCATATCTTGGCTATTGTGAGTAATGCTGCAGTGAACATGGGGGTGCAAATATGTCTTCAGCATGGCGTTTTTGATTCTTTCTGATATATTCCCATAGGTGTAAATGCTGGATCATATGGTATTTCTTTGAAAATTTTTTGAGAAACCTCCGTACTGTTTTCCATAATGGCTGTAACAATTTGCGTTTGCATCAACAGTGCACAAGGAATTCCTTTTCTCTACAGCCTCACCAGCACTCATTATCTCTAGTTGTTTTGATAAAAGTTATTCTAACTGGTAAGAGGTGATATCTCATTCTGGTTTTGATTTGCATTTCCATGGTGATTAGTGATGTTGAGTTCCTTTTCATGTAACTGTTGGCAATTTGGATGTCTTTGGGAAAATGTCTATTCAGGTCCTTTGCCCATTTTAAAATTACATTATTTGTGAGTTTTTTGCTATTGAATTTTGCAAGTTCATGTATATTTTGGATATTAATCCCTTATCAGCTGTATGGATTGTTTATATTTTCTCCCATTCCTTAGGTTGCCTTTAGATTTTGTTGATTTTTTTCCTTTGCTGTGCGGAAGCTTTTTAGTTTGACGTTAATGACTACATATTAAAGTTGTGTTTTAATTCTTAAGTTAGTCCTGGGAAAAATAGCTTTTTATTTTTTTCCTTTCATAACTGTCTCTTGGCTCTAGGCCAATTAATAACTCCAATTTAATGATTTTAGCTTTATTAACAGTCTGTGCTTTACTGCCAATCAGAAGATTCTTGCAAAAGGTAGAGGAAATCAGGTTTCAGTGGCTCATTTCCTTCCTCTTTAGGAGGTGTCTGAATACCAGTGCCAGTGCTTTGGCACAGCTGACCTTGAAGGGTGCTGTTGAGAGGGCTCATGAGGGGAGGAGCCAAGATAACCAGGGAGGCTGAGAGTCTCCTTTTTGTGGAAGCCTTTTAGATCCAACTGGAAATCGGTGTCTTAATTACATATGCTTTTTTGTGTTTTGTTTGTCTTGTTTTTTTTTTCCTACCCGAGGAGGCAATTAATTTCCACAAAGCACAACAACCATGTTTCAGAGCCTCAAGTTTTAAAGTCATTTTGTTTGCATCTCAATGGTCATATTCAAAATAGGGGCGAGGAGGGTGGTTTGAACATTCCAAGAATAACAGGGTATCCAGAACATCAGTGGGGATGCCACCTTATAGGACAATCAGAAGGAGAAGCTGAAATCACAACCTCTCATTTATCCACTAGTAATAATGCCGAGTGCATTACAGGGTGTTTTTCTGGCAGGAGCATTTGTTTCTATAGAACAAGACTAGATTTGAAAATGCATTTTGGTTTAGCAACCCCATTTCCCCCTGACTGAGGGATAAGGGACTTGAATACCACTTTTGTGCTCAGTGGTTAATTCTGTGTGTGTGTGTGTGTGTGTGTGTGTGTGTGTGTGTGTGTGTGTGTGTGTGCGTGCGCGCGTGCACTCACATGTGGTGTGAGGGCAGGGAGGGATGGGAGAGGGCTATGCAGTAGGACTGTGAGAAATAGGTGGGAACATACATATACTCTCAGTCACTTGGCTTTTGTTCCTGTGTCTTTTCCTTGGTGTCACATCTGAGCAGTAGGTGTTAGGAAAGAGAAATGGGCACATGGTGGGAGAATGATGACAAAGATGGGGGATGACAAGGGGGCCATCTGCTCTCTGTCTTTATCACTGGGGCCTAATACTTGACTCTGAATGCTAAATTTCAATTCTTAAAAAAAAATATTCAACTTAATTTTAATTTCTCTCTTGCAGGACTCAGCTGAATGCTGAACATTTAATCTAATCAAGATTACACTCAGCACTGCTTTCAGTCTTTGCTGAGAGTTCTGTTGAGTCATTTATTAACTCAATGGTTGAAACAAAATTAACAGAACAGCCACAAATCTAAGAGAGAGAGGCTAGGCCCAGGCAGGCAAGGGGAAGAGAGTTGGTCTGTTTTGTTTTGGGGCTAGAAAGCCCTGGACAATGTTACAGTGACCTCTAGTCTGAGGGTTGTTTTCGATGAGAAGGATGGAGACTTCTGTTTGCCATCAGCATAGCATGGACAACAGTTCATGAGCTCTAGCAACAGTGTAAAAGTTATTCCTGGTTAGTGAGGACTTGGCACTTGGGGGGGATGTGTCCCTTTGGAACAGTGGAGGCCTCTGAATAGAGAGTGTTCCCTTTACTACTTGCCCCCATAGCAAAACATTACCTGCTTCTGCTTACTGATGGCTGCCTCAAATGCCCAATCTAGCCTTTCCTGAGATATGTGTCCCAGGAAGCCTGGTCCAGGTAGCTTCAGACATGAAAGTGATATGAGGAGGTCCAGCTCTTGGCATGTGAAGAGAAGATCTCTGATTCATATAAGGATAGTACTTAAGGTGATTTCTATAGGTCTTATTTTCCTGATAATTATTTTCTGAGCCTGTTACTTCTAACTAGAGGTTTTCATTTCTGATATCTTCCTTTAGGTTTAATGCTGTCTACTGTGGTGAAGAAACAAATAGCAAATGCTCCCTTCTCTGTAATAGTCTATGGCTCTATCATTACCAATATGTCTGTGAAGGTGTAGCCATAGTGGCTTTTCTGGGGTGAGACGTGATAAACTGGATATGATAGCTTCTGAGTCCCCCAATCAAATACTCTTGCCCATATAGGTATTTGATTATGGCAGTTAAAATCTCAGCATATCCTTGTGTCCTGTGTCCCCAGAAATAGGAACTGAGGTACTAGATGTTTATACACTAGTCTGTGACACCAAACATGTTCCAGAGTGGAGGATGCCTGGGCTTATATCATACCGAGTCTATTATGCTTTAGTCTGAGCTAATCAACTCCTCTTCCAGCAAAGTAGGCTGGGTAGTTATTTTCATTTTCAGAATGAAATGAGGGATTTACACACCAGTCCCTTAGCTTGACAGCTGCTCCCTCAATCCCCTCAACAAAGCTCTTGAGCAGGTGTAGGTGAGAAGACACTGGATGAAGGATGGCAGAGGGTTGTTATCTTCTGTGCTTGAGGACAGAGCCATAGGGAAGAGTGCGGACTGAAATCCAGCCTGTGCTTCAGAACACTGTCAGTTTTGAGGAAGGGGTGCTTTTTAAAAAAATATGTAAGAAGACACTGCTTGCCAAACTCTTCACCATCAGTGGAGTGACTTTCTTTTCTGCACAAAGATCCTATATATACTGTGACCCTTATGCATCCAGATGCCACAAGTCTCATTGCACATTGCACAGCCAGCATAGGGGCTGAAGGAGAATCTAATGACAATCCATTTGGTCAAGTTATTCCCTTAGCATTAAAGTCTGACACTGCCAGATTATGAAGGGTTGTAATCGTGTTATGGGAAGCTTACTGGAAGCAGGACAAGTAGAGGTAGGATGGGGGACTCTTTACTTTCCCCTTTTCTTTTGTATGCTGCTCTCATGGTTGTCTAGTAAAGGTAGGGAAGCTGAGTTACAAAGAAAAGCAGAGTAAATTTCAGGGAATTGATATACCCTCACAAAAAGATATGCTATAAAAAATGTCCCCCAAATGTAAATGCAAAGCGTGGAGTTTGTCTTTGGGCTGTCTTCAAGAAACGGACTTAAATCCAATTGCTAGGGCTATGTGAGACTTATCTGATCAGCAGGCATTCTGTTCCACAGGGGCTAAAACTGTTTTGTTTACAAAGGGGAAAACACATTTGTGTTTGCCCTCCTTTGCTTTGTAAAATTGAACTGCAGCGAACTCATGAATAATAGAAAGAACACTAAGGACTGTGAAATTAACACTGGCATGAAACAAAATTTCTAAAAGGAGAAACTCTACTGGAAGAAGACTCACTTCAACCTCCCCCAGACAGGGGTTTGGAAACTGGGACGTCTTAGCATTGGAGGGTGAAATAAGAAGTCCACTTTGGTTGCTGCTTTCAGGAAGGTGACAATTTTCAAATCCTTTGGGTCAGATATTTCTTATTTTATGAAGATCTTTAAGGGTGGGAACTATGGTGGATTATGGCTCCAATGAGGAGCATATGTCCAATTGTGACATTTGTCCATGGGAACCAGAACCACCATCTTACTCTTTAATAATGAAGATAGCTAACTTTTATCGAGCACTTACTATGTGCCAGATACTGTGCTTTACACATAGTTTCTCACATAATTTCATAACTAGTAAGGTAGGTACAATTATTTCCATTTTACAGATGCAGAAACTGAGGTGCAGAAGGGTCAAGTCACACAGCTATTAGGAAATGAGGCTGGCTCTCAACCCAAGCCTGAATGACTTTGGAGCCTCTCCTTTAACCACCACAGCACCCCTTTATCTTCATGTGCCCTCTTAGCCCTTTGCAAAGCTCTCGTACAACTTACTGTGAGGGCCTTGTGGCCCCTCTTCCTTCGTCTTTCTGCTCCCCACAAGGTAACACCCTGCCTCGTGTACTCCTCATGTTCCAGATTTTCTCCAGGTTGTTTTGGGGTCATATAGAATAAGCTGGGGGAAGAGGAAGTATCCTACAAGAAGTGCTTTATTGAGAGAAGTAGTACTCTGTGCTGTTTCTACCCCAGAGTCACCACAGCATACTTACAAGTACTTAAAAACCGAAAAGCACTGAATAAGTAAAGAGTCTGAGTTTCGGAATCAGAGAGATCTGAGTTTCGTTCATTCATTCATTTGTGGATTTTTTACTGAACCCCTACTATGTGCTAAGCACTGTGTTAAATGCTAGATTTGAATTCCAGATTCACTACTCATAGCTATGGACCTTGGGAAATTTATTCAACCTCTTTAATGAGAATAATAATAGTTACCTCTGAGCTGTTCTAAGATTAGAAGCTAGCACATAGTAAGAGTTCAATAAATAATATTAATAAAAGGAAAAAAAGTGCTGTTTTGGGGCCAATGCCCGCTTATATTACTCTCCCTTAAGGCTTTGCTTGCCAAGGTTTCAGCTAGCTAGAGTGCATCACCAAGGCCTGGGAAGTTAATGTGCTAAACTAAGCTATTATCCTTTGCAAAGGCCTTTTAGCAAGATAATGACTTAGCCCAAAGGAATACCTAATTCTGGGCACAATGGCAGACTCAAATGGAGGTCATTTCAGCAAGGGACTTGCACATCAAACCATCAAATATCTGCCTGCCTCTTTACTTTAGTAACTGCCTTCTGACAGATAAGTTTTCCTCCTGTATGATCAAATGAATAGGTAGTTGCTTAGACGTATGGATAAATTTATTTTAAATAATGAGAGAATTTCCATTTATCCTCCTAGGTATTAATATCTCACCTCTATTTAATGCATAGTCCAGTCCACTGACGTAAGCATTTGAGGTTTTTCAGATGCCCTCAGTAACACTACTTGGCCAATCTAATGTGATTCAGTTAATAGGTTTTCTATCAGCGTTTATGGACCATCTCATCCATCTACCCTTCTGCCTAATAGAAGTGTTTGTATCCAGTAGGTCTGAGCTGCCGTCTTTCCCAAAGCAGTTAATTCTGTTTGAAAATCAATATGTAGAATTTGTGCTTCCATGGAATGTTTTCTGAGGCAGAATGGAAGCTAATTTCTCTCTTTCCAATGAGTTCATAAAAGAGTAAAGAATGAGTCTTGAAACAATCCTGTTTTTAGAATAAGGCTTTTTAAAATTACTTTTTAAAAAATCTACAAAGCCTAAGGGTTAGGAATAGTAACTACTTGAAGATGATTTAAGTCATTAACAGGAAGTAAAGAGTGTTCCCTCTCTCTCTGGATCAACAGCCTCCAGTGGCTTCCATCTCACTCTGAGTTTCATCCAGACAGAGCCAGACTGTGGTTTGCAAAGCTCAGTCCTATCTGGCCTCTTCTTCTCTCTTACTTCATTTCCTACCAGGCTCTCCTCACCCACTTGGGTCCAGTCACATTAGCTTTTCCACTATTGCTAGGCTCAGTCATGTTGAGGATGCTTCCAGCATAGGGTCACCTCCTTCAGGTCTCTGCTTGCAGGTAAGTTTATCAGTGATGCTGTCTCTACTCTCTTACTCTTTCTGCCCTTTACTGGCATTCATTAACTCCTTTCCTGAATTTATTTTAATTCTTAGCCCTTGTGCTCATCTCACATACTACTTACTTTTTTGTTTAATCGTTTATTATATCTCTCTCCAGCACAATGTAAGCTCCTTGAGCAAGAATTCTTCTGTCTTGTTCACTGCTGAATCCCCAGGGCCTGGAAAGCTGCCCGGCAGGTAGTAAGCACTTAGTATGTACATGTTGAATTCAAGTATGATTGTGGATGAATTATTTAGTTTGTTAAATTTCACTCTTGGTGTTTAGATACAACAACAACAATATGTTACTGTTGTATAGAAACTTAGAGGTTCTCAGACACTTTTCAATCTAGGTTGTTGAAAAGCCAGTATTCAAAATGTCCAGAGAGCAGCAAAAGTCTATCTGGAATTCCAGATAACTCAAAATACGGGGGTTGTGGTAAAACCAACTGGAAGTATTAGAAATCTACATGCTAAAAGAAATCTATATACAAATGAAAAACACATTAAAGACCCAAATCACAGGACTAAAGGAGGCCCAGGAAGAGAAAGCAACTGGTTTGCAATCTTAGTTTCCATCCTAAGTCACTTTCTGACCTATAGCAATTTTTCTAACCTCTGGGACTTAAAATTTTTTTTTCCTAGTGGGAGATGACTTTTCCTCCTTTCTTTACTTTATTATCTTTTATTGTTTCAGTCATTTACTTTGAGATCTTTAAGCTGTGGCATGTTATTTGTAACGAGGTAAGGAAGGCACATTGGCTGCTTTGAAACTTTCATTATTATTAAAACTAATGCAGTGAAGTTGAGTCCTCTTCTGAGGCTTTCCTACAGCCATTGCTTGCTACTGGTAAATATTCATAAATGTACTATCATGGAAATGAGATAGAATGCCTCAAAATTACTTTGGGGGCATAAGGAAGGCCCTGAAGAGTGAACTGGGAGGATGCATTTTATTTTCAGATTTGTAATGAAGAAAGTATTCTTTCTGTCAGTGGATGATATGCCTTGCCTTGGAGAAGGATTCCAAGGCCCTGAGCAGATAGTGTTCAAGGCAACAGTCACACAGTGATGGCAGCAGGTTCTATCCATACCTGAGTGGGGTACCTCTGAGGGGTCTGGTAGCAATTTCTTAGGAGTTCCCATCAGTAAAAAGGGACTCTTGGCACTGACTGTGTTTTGGAATACACCTTAAAACTCCTTGATGCCTTCCCATGCTTAGAGGGTTTTCTAATGAGCTTCTGATGGCGGTCATACTGTTAGGGCATCTTTAAGTGTTGAATCCTCCTCTCCTCTCCCCCTTTCATTATCTACCTGTGGGCAAATCTAGGCTCCAGGGTTAAGGGCAGAATGATTCAAAGATTTTGGTGAGTTGATGAAAGTGGTATATTTAATCAGAGGCTGTTTCCAGAGAGAGACGTCTGTTCTTTGGAATCACTTAAAGGAGAACTATAATCTAGAAAATTAAAGGCATCAGCAATATTTGCAGTTGTGGAACGTCAAGGTCAGGAGAAAAAAATAAAAGCCCAAGAGGGCACTCTTGTCACTGATTTCAAAGGAGCTAATTCTTAGGGTTATTAGCTGCCTCAATTTACAACGCTACATACCCTTGAACACCAAATGCTCATTATCAAAAATTAAAGAAGCGTGGAGCTGAGATTTGAATTATATTTCAGATAATAGATTTTGGAAGATGCTTCATATTGTTAAGATTGACCTGACCTTACAACTAATAAAGGTTTCCAGTAGGCACAGAATCTCAGTTATAATACCTTGTTTCCACAAGTATGAGAAAAGCAAGGGAAAACTCCTATGTTTTTACTTCCATCATGGTGCCCCGAAGTAGGCAAAATTGTTAGGTGGGTAAAGCCTGGCTTTGGAATCTACAGCCTTGACTCTCCTTGGGCTCTCCGTGTCTGAAAGATCTTAACCACCTACTCTATCTCTCTCTTTTTTTTTTAACGTCTTTATTGGAGTATAATTGCTTTACATTGTTGTGTTAGTTTCTGCTGTATAACAAAGTGAATCAGCTATACGTATACTTATATCCCCATATCCCCTCCCTCTTGCGTCTCCCTCCGACCCTCCCTATCCGACACCTCTAGGTGGTCACAAAGCATGGAGCTGATCTCCCTGTGCTATGTGGCTGCTTTCCACTAGCTATCTATTTTATATTTGGTAGTGTACATATGTCATTGCCACTGAGGATGCTTCTGTTTCCTTCCTAAAAAATGATTAAGATAGAGTAGGTGCAAAGAAGAGAAAGCACCTACTCTATCTTAATCATTTTTTAGGAAGGAAACAGAAGCATCCTCAGTGTTAAAACATGGACAGTAGCTTATTGGGTTTACAGGAAGCCAGAGAAAAATGTTCTAAATGGTGGATTTTCAGGCTTCTGCTATCTATGTGGGGGGGGTCTGGGAGGTAGATAGTTATATACTGAGTTCATGGTAAGGCTGGCTCATTGCAATGACTCTAGCTGGTCTCCCTAACCCTGCTCTTTACTTATTCCAAGCCAACCTGCTAGGAAAAAAAAAGTGCTAGGAAGAAGTGCTAGGAAAAAAAAAGTTTCATTAAATGTGGTTTTTGTCACAAGTGACTGCCTATTATGTACTGTCACCATCAGAGACACATCTCTCTGGCTTCCATAATCTTTTACTGACTGTTGAATCCTCCTTCCCTCTGTTAACAAAATTCTGGTTCTTCCATTTTTAACCCTCACAAACACATTTCTCATGATCTTCTGGACTTTATTCTTCAGCTGAACAAATTATTATCATGTCTCAGACTTGCTAAAAAATGACTTCTGTGCCTCAGCCCTTGACATTTCACCTTCAAAGTGTTTTTTTGTCCCCCATTCCACCACATATCTTTGTCTAAAAGCCTGCTTCCCAGCCTAGCATATTCTGATCGCATCTCTGGAGAAGGAGACTGACCATCCATTCGTAATAATTATCTCTGGGTAGAAAAAATTCCTTTGATTTTTCTGAATCAAAGCCCTTACTTTATGGTTTAAGTCCACGTGCTTTCATTTTTTTTCTTTTGTATTCTTAGAATATGATAAAAAAGCTAGTTACCTTCTTTCATTTAAGCTTGATATTTTATTTAAGCTTCATAAATTTAAGCTTGTTAAATTGCCTTTTATCCTATTCTTCCAGCTAAGTACTTCCAGTTTTCTTCATCCCTTTCTTATTGGGCATGTTTCCCAAACTTCTGATTATTATCTGCAACTTTCTCTTTATATCAAATCCAGACAGAAATGTCATATTTCATCAATGCTAAGAGGTACTTTTTTTCTCACATTTTAAACATATCAAATTTAAACATTTAGCAAGACTCATAATTCATGACATTTTGCAATTACAAATGGCAGTACTTTTTTTAAAATTGATTTTAAAAATGAACGTATTATGTACATTGAATGATTAAAAAAGGCGGGGGAACTAGTTTGTATTAAAGAAGAATGAAGAGAAATGACAACCAAATGCAATGTATAATTTCTTGAGATCTTAGATTGAAAACAAAATTAAAGAGCAATAAAAGTTTTACTGTTTTTAAAATTACTTTTTCAACTTTATTGAGGTATAATTAACAAATAAAATTATAATATATTTAAAGTGTACAACATGATGTTATGATATACATATACATTATGAAAGGATTCCCACCGTTGAGTTAGGTAACGTATCCATCCCCCACATATTAACTTTTTTTTTTTTTTTCCTTGGGAGAACACTTAAGTTCTACTTTCTTAGCAGATTTTAATTGTATACTTACAGTATTATCAGTCATAGTTACCGTGATATGCATTAGATCCTCCCAACCTTATTCATCTTATAACTGAAAGTTTATACCCTTTTACCAGCCTTTCACCGATCCCACAGGCCCCTGGTAACCACCATTCTACTCTCTCTATGTGTTTAATTTTTTTTTTTTAATTCCACATATAAGGATACCATGCAGTATTTGACTTTGACTTATTTCATTCACTTTAACATAATACCCTCTAGTTTCTTCTATTGTCACAAATGGTAGAATTTCCATCAAGTCTGGATAATATTCCATTTTATATATATGCCACATTTTCTTTATCTGTTCTTCCATTGACAGACACTTAGGTTGTTTCCATATGTTGGCTATTGTGAAAAATGCTGCTGTGAACATAGGTACAGATATCTCTTTGAGATAGTGATTTATTTTCCTTTGGGTATATACTCAGAAGTGGGATTGCTGGATCATATGGTAGTTCTATTTTTAATCTCGTGAGGAGCCTCCATACTGTTTTCTCTGGTGGCTTCATTAGTTTACATTTCCACCAACAGTGTACAAGGGTTCCCCCATCTGCACATCCTTGCCAGCATTTGTTATCTCTTGTCTTTTTGGTACTAGACGTCCTATCAGGTGTGAGATGATACCTCATTGTGGTTTTGTTTTGCATTTCCCCGATGATTAGTGATGCTGAAGACCTTTTCATGTACTTGTTGGTCATCTGTATATCTCCTTTGGAAAACTGTCTAGCCGGGTCCTTTGTTCATTTTTTAGTTGGGGTATTTGCTTTTTGCTATTGAGTGGTGTACGTTCCTTATGTATTTTGGTTATTAATCTCTGATCAGACATGTGGTTTGCACATATTTTCTCCCATTCAGTAGGTTGTGTTTTCATTTCGTTGATGGTTTCCTTTGCTGTTCATAAGATTTTTAGTATGATGTAGTCCTATGTGTTTATTTTATTTTATTTATTATTATTATTTTTTGTAGTACGCGGGCCTCTCACTGTTGTGGCCTCTCCCATTGCGGAGCACAGGCTCTGGACGTGCAGGCTCAGCGGCCATGGCTCACGGGCCCAGCCGCTCCGCGGCATGTGGGATCTTCCCGGACCAGGGCATGAACTCGTGTCCCCTGCATCAGCAGGCGGATTCTCAACCACTGCGCCACCAGGGAAGCCCCCTATGTGTTTATTTTTGCTTTTGTTGCTTTTACTTTGGTGTCACCATGAAAAATCATCACCAAGACCAATGTCAAGGAGCTTACCCCTATGTTTTCTTCTAGGAGTTTTATAATTTCAGATCTTACATTTAAGTCTTTAATTTATTTTGAGTTGATTTTCATGTATGATGTAAGACAGTGGTCCAGTTTCATTCTTTTGCATGTGGCTGTTCAGTTTTCCCAACACAATTGTTGAAGAGACCGTCTTTTCCCCATTGTCTATTCCTGGCTCCTGTGTTGAAACTTAATTGACAGTATATGCATGGGTTAATCCTGGGCTCTCTATTCCATTGATCTATTCTGTTCTGTAGTTATCTGTTTTTATGCCTTCACCATAATGTTTTGATTGCTATATCTTTGTATTATAGTTTGAAATCAGGAAATGCAATGCCTCCAGCTTTGTTCTTCTTTCTCAAGATTGCTTTGGTGATTCAGGGTCTTTTGTGTTCCATACAAATTTTAGGATTGCTTTTTCTATTTCTATGAATGCCATTGGAATTTTGATAGGAATTGCATTGATTTGGAGATTCTTTGGGTAGTGTGTACGTTTAAACAATATTATAATGCACGAACACAAAATATCTTTTCATTTATTTGTGTCTTCGATTTTTTCATCTATGTTTTATAGCTTTTAGTGACAGATCTTTCTCCTCTTTGGTTAAATTTATTCCTAAGAATTTTATTCTTTTTGATGCTGTTGTAGATTGGATTAATTTCCTAATTTCTCTTTCTGATAGCTCATTGTTAGTATATAGAGATGCAACTGATTTTTGTATATTGATTTTGTATCCTGAAACTTTACTGAATTCGTTTATTACTTCTAACAGTTTTTTTGTGGAATCTTTTGGGTTTTCTATATATAATGTCATGTCATCTGCAAATAGTGACAGTTTTATTTCTTCCTTTCCAATTTGTATGCCTTTTATTTCTTTTACTTGGTAATTGCTAATGGCTAGGACTTCCAGTACTATGTCAAATAGCAGTGGCAAGAGTGGGCATCCGTGTTCCTATCTTGGAGGAAAAGCTTTCACCTTTCACCATCGAGTATGAAGTTAACTGTGGGCTTTGCCTACATGGCTTTTATTATGTTTAGGTGTGTTCCTTGTATACCTGATTTGTTGAGAGTTTTTATCATGAAAGGATGTTGAATTTTTTCAAATGCTTTTTCTGCATCAGTTGAGATGATCATATGATTTTTATCCTTCAATTTGTTAATGTGGTGTATCACATTTCTTGATTTGTGTGTATTAAACCATTTTTGCATCCCAGGAATAAACCCCACTTGATGACAGTGTATAATCTTTTTAACCTACTGTTGAATTCAATTTGCTAATATTTTGCTGAGGATTTTGGCATCAACAAAAGTGTTCATCAGAGATATTGGTCTGTAATTTTCTTTTCTTGTAGTGTCTTTGTTTGGCTTTGATATCAGGATAGTACTCTTCTCATAAAAATGTGTTTGGAAGTATTCCCTTCTCTTCAGTTTTTGGGAAAAATTTGAGAATGATTGGTGTTAATTCTTTAAATGTTTAATGAAATTCATCAGTGAAGCCATCTGGCCTGGACTTTTCTTTGTCGGGGAGTTTTTGATTTCTGGTTCAATCTCCTTACTAGTAATAGATCTGTTCAGATTTTCTGTTTCTTTATTATTCAGTCTTGGTAGCTTGTATGTTTCTAGGAATTTATCCATTTCTTCTACGTTAATTTGTTGGCATATAAATATTCATAGTGGTCTCTTATGACCCGTCATATTTCTGAATTAGAAGTTGTAATGTTTCCGCTTTCATTTCTAATTATATTTGTTCAAGTCTTCTCTCTCTTTTTTTTGTAGTCTAGCTAAAAGTTTGTCAATTTTGTTTATGTTTTCAAAAAAGCAACTCTTATTTTCATTGATTTTTTTCTATTGTCTTTATAGTATCTATTTATTTTCACTCTGATCTTTGTTATTTTCTTCCTTCTAATTTTGAGCTTAGTTTGTTCTTTTTCTAGTTTCTTGAGATATAAAGTTAGGTTATTTGAAATCTTTCTTTTTTCTTGATGTAGCCATTTATTGTTACAAACTTCGCTCTTGGACCTGCTTTTCCTGCATCCCATAAGTTTTGGTATGTTGTTGTATTTCCATCTTTGCTTGTCTCAAGGTTTTTTTTTTTTTTTTTTTTTTTTTTTTTTTTTGTGGTATGCGGGCCTCCCTCTGCCGTGGCCTCTCCCGTTGCGGAGCACAGGCTCCGGACGCGCAGGCCCAGCGGCCATGGCTCACGGGCCCAGCCGCTCCACGGCATGTGGGATCCTCCCAGACCGGGGTGCAAACCCGGTTCCCCTGCATTGGCAGGTGGACGCGCAGCCACTGCGCCACCAGGGAAGCCCCTCAAGGTTTTTTTTCCAGCTTTTTCAAGGTATAAATAACCAATGAAATTTAATAAAGTGTACAGTATCATGATTTGATATATGTATGCATTGTGAGAAGATTCCTCCCATCTATCCATCCATCACCTCATATTTATCTTTCTTTTTTGTGAGAACATTTAAGTCTTACTGTCTTAGCAAATTTCAGTTATATGATACAATGTTGTCAACTATAGTTACCATGTTATACATTAGATCCTCACACCGTGTTCATCCTATTAGCTGAGAGTTTGTACTCTTTTACCAACCTTTTCCTATTTCCCCCACTCCCCGCCCCATGGCAGCCACTTTTCTTCTTTGCTTTGTTTCTATGAGTTTGACTTTTTTTAGATTTCATATATGTTATACCATGCAGTATTTATCTTTCTCTGTCTAGCTTATTTTACTTAGTATAATACCATCAAGCTCCATCCATGTTGTTGCAAATGGCAGGATTTCCTTCTTTCTCATGGCTGAATTCCACTGTGTGTGTGTATGTGTATGTATGTGTGTGTGTGTGTATATAGATATGGATAGATGTAGATATATTCACCTCATAGCTTCTTTATCCATTCATCTGTTATTGGACACTTAGGTTGTTTCCATATCTGGGCTATTGTGAATAATGCTTCAGTGAAGTTGGGAGTGCAGATATATCTTCAATACTCTGTTTTACTTTCCTTTGCATATACCCAGAAGTGGAATTGCTGGATCACATGGTAGTTTTATTTTTAATTTTGTGAGGAACCTCCATACATCTTCTACAGGGGCTACACCTATTTACGTTACCACCAGCATTGCAGAAGGGTTCCCTTTCTTCCACATCCTCCCCAACGTTTGTTATCTACTGTCTTTTTGATGATAGCCATTCTAACAAGTGTGATATTGTTCAAGATTTTTTTGATTTCCCTTTTGATTTCTTTTGGATTTATTAACTCATTTGTTTTTCAATAGCATAGGGAGTGGAACTGAATGTTCTAACCCTTTAATCATCAGATTGGCTTTTTTTGGTCACCAGCTCCTATCCTAAAGCTATCTAGGGGCTCTTCCCCCAAGTATCGTCTTGTAAGCATACAAAAGACATTCAGGAGATTCCAAGGTTTTTATGAACTCTGTGCCAGAAACTGGGGACAAAGACCAAATATTTGTTTTGTTATTATACCACAGGCCTGTAATGTGAGTGGACTTAAGAAGTTCTCAAAGAGTGGGTGTGATATGGCCTGAATAGACATTCCAATAGTCATTCCTACATGACCTCAGGAAGACAGCAGAGGAGAATGAAGGAACTTATTCTCTGGAAGGATGACTCTATCTTCAAACATATCTCTTTTATCTGTTTGTGTATTGCTGAGGGAGTGCTCCCCTCAAACTGTTCTACAGGATGCTTCTCCTTGCCTTTTTATTTCCTGTCTTAATGAACTCCGGCTGTCATAACAAAATACCACAGACTATGGCTTAACAGAAATATATTTCTTTTAGTCCTGGAGGTTGGGAAGTCCAAGATCAAGGTGTCAGCAGGGTGGATTTCATTGTGAGGCCTCTTCTCTTCACGTGTAGGCATCTGCCATCTTGCTGTCTGCTCACATGATCTCTTTGTTGTGCTTGTGAGGAAAGAGAAGGTTGAGGGGGAGAGAGAGAAAGAGAAAGGGAGGGAGGGGGAGAGTGCCTGCACTCTCTGGTGTCTTTTCTTATAAGGACACTAATCCTATGGGATCAGGGACCCACCCTGATGACATCATTTAACCTTAATCACCTCCTTATAGGCATTAGCTCCAAATCCAGTCACATTAGGAGTTAGGGCTTCAACATATGAATTTTGCGGAGGCACACCATTCAATCCATAACATGCCCTGGTTTCAATACCACGAAAACCCCCCAAGAGTCCAGTACCTTGTTCCTAGAGAATTTGCTTTGTAAAAGACCACCAAAGGAGGAATAACTTAAAGCAATTGATTACTAATGGTGATGTTTTAGCAATCAGTAGGAAAGAGATTTGTGGGATGAGGTTGGAAATAGAGATTTGGGAGGTGAAGTGAAAGGATCTATTAAGCTTCAAATGATGCTTTCTGGGCAACCTTATATTTAACTACAATCAAGGCTAAGTCTTCCTCTTTCCAACAAACTTTATAACTAACTCCCGGAACCTGGAATCAGTGTCCATTAAAATTCATTTTAAGTTGTTGATTTTCTTCCTATTTGACTAGCTCTTGGCCACTTTTTGGAACTATTTTTCTTTTCCTTGAAGAATGCTCTCATTAGAACTGTTTCTGAGCTCAGCCCTTTGGGACACATCATAGATAGGAAATCCCCACTCTGTATGTTTGGATATTGTTGTGTTGGCCCCATTTCTTCTCTGCCTTCTCACTCCATGGGGCTGATTCAAGCACAGAGCTCTCACTGACTTCAAAGTGTTCTGAGGTAAAGTGAGAAATAGTCTTACAGAAATTTCCCAAAGATATTTTGGATTTTTAAAAAAGCATTGGTAATATTTTAAAATATGAATATTTGTCCTGGAAAAGGAATGGATATTATGAGTACCAGCTAGACAAAGTCACGAAATTCTCCTTTGATAGTAGGAAAAAAGCTCTTGTAAATTCATAATACTTGGTAAATGCACTCATCCTTCTGGGGAGAAAATTTTGGTTCTGTTATGGTTTAAAAAGCATAAAGATGGAATCCTTTAAATCAAATTTCTACTTTATAGATGTCAAATATCTACTACATTATTTTCATAATATGAGTGTAAAAATTATGAACTATTTGAAAAAGATATATGGTATATACAATTTAAAGAAGATACTTTTTTAATTTCCCTAAGCTTTCCAAATTTCTCAGAAACAATTGTTTTAAATTTCATGTAGGATCTAGACAGTGACTAGTTGTGTTTGTAATGTTGTTTCACAGATTGGAGATCTATATGAGACTCATTCAGGCACCTTCAGAAAAAAGGAAACTTCTTGTAAGATATAAGGGTATATGCAGACAGGAACCGGAAATAGGGTCAGTGATGCTCTGGGGACTCTTTGCAATCATGTTTTCTGTGTGTTTTCTCCATTGTACTTTCCCTTCCAACTGGCCAGTTGTAGATACTGTGCCTTACATGTCTAGTTCAATAGTCTTTTTTTCCCTGTTTTCCAGAATTTTCTGTTTCCTCCACTGGAGTAGCTCCTCTGGCAGAACAGGGCAGAAATGATGGGTGTCCTGGACATTCCTCTCAATGCAGAGACAAACACAACAGATGAGATTGAAAGTAGAAATAAAGAGAAAAGCCCAGGATTCCAGGCTATAGAAAGAATGCTGTGAGGACGATAAAGAGACATGACAGAACTCAAAGAAAGAAAGAAATAGGGTTCTCTGACTAGGAAGTAAACAGATATCTTTCTTTGCTTATAGGGGGTCTATCATTTCTGTTCTGCTGCAAGTTTGGCATTCTCTTTATTGTTTATATAATCATTCACACTAAGTGATCACTGCTACCACCACCCCACTGTGAGGGAAAAGGACCAAGGTGGTTTTATGATAAACTAGTCATTAATGCCTTTCATTTTCAGGAATATATGGCTAGAGGTTCATTGACAAAGTAAATATCTAAACTTGAGCTCCTGAATTAGTATGTAGATATTTAGCATTCTTATTGCCAGATATGTAGCTTCATTGAAATATTAAGAAACAATATTTCATTGGGAAGATATACCATCTTTTAAAGGAAAGAAGGAATAACTTCTTCGCTAAGTTTAATGGAGAGCATGATCTTCATGCTTTGTGTTGATCTATTCACTAACTCTCCTTCTTATCAGGTATAATATATTCCTGTTGACAGCTTGATTTAATTGGACTTGTGGTAACTGATTCAATTGAGCACTTTAATTAGGTAATTATTTTGTTATAAGAACTGCTTTTCAGCTTGCTAGAGAGAGTGAATTTTCCATTTTTCTCAAACTAAAAATGGAACCTGGATTCTTTTCTTTTAGAACAAAGTGGAATAAAAATGGTCAGATATAGAATTAGGCTGAGATTGAGCTGTAGAACGAAGAAAAATAAGCTTGACTTATGTATTGATAAGACACAAGTGGGCTTTTGAGAAATGAAGACAGAATTAGTTTCTCAGATCGTGAATACTGCCAGTGGGTAGTCATGAATTTGAACAGTGATTGTTCCCTGCTTCAGTTTCCTTCCAGAAGTGGGACCTTGTGCAAGAAAATAAGTGCTGGAAAAAAAAAATAACACAAGGAAATACTCCTATCTCATGATTTTGAACAGATGTCCCTGGCTCTAGGGAATTTTTTTTTCTCCAGGCAAATTAATTATTGCCTTCTTTGAAAATATATTGTGAAAGTTATTCATTCATTAACTTCAGAAGGAGACTTTGTCTTGAAGAAAAGGCTCAGGTTCTGAAAATATTGCTTCGGACTGAGCATCTAGGAAAAAAGCTATCCTCGAATTCCCCACATACTTGGTGCGATTCAAGCTTATCTTTTGTTGGTTGGCAGGACTGATTGTAAATAATCTGAGGATACCTCAGATCAGACAAACAAATAATTAGAGTTGACACTGTTAAAGCCAACAAGACCCTGATTAATTGATTTGCTAATAGCTATACTCCATTTGCTGACGTTAGCCCAGATTGGGTTTTAAGCTGTGACAGGGCCACAAGATAAACATTTTCTTTCTCGAAATTACTGATTACCTACCAGCTTCCCAGTCTCACCATCGACTAGTCTTTGGAGGTTTTTGTTCATTAAAGGATTGAGGCTAATTCTAAATAGCTTTCATCTGAAACATAATATTTATACATAAGCTTTTTGTGGAGTGGTCAGTCAACATAGTAATTACGTTTTGCTTTAGAATTTTTTAGTTTTACATTTTCAGCAAGGAAAATAGAACAAAGGAAACAAATGATGTTGCAAGTGTAGCCTTCCCTAATAGATGATAAGAATAATGACAATTCTGTTCCAGATACCCAGGGGCCAGAGAGGGGCTGTGTTCCAGCCACCACTGTGCAACAAACCATTCTAAAATCTAACGGTGCAAAATAGCAAGCATTTTATTATCAGTAACAACTTTGTGCATTGGCAGGGCTCAGCTAGGGCTATTCTTCTGTTTCACATGATGTTATCAGGGCTGCAGTCATCTGGGAACTCAGCTGGGCTGGAACATCCAAGTTGGTGCACTTACACGGCTGGCAGGAGGTGCTAGCCATCTGCTGGGAGTTCAGAAGTTGACAGGAGCACCTCAGTTTTCTCCATGTGGGCTTCTTAAAGCATGGTGATTGGGCTGCAAGAGAAAATGTTCCAAGAGAAGAGAGAGGAAGGTGCAAGTCTCTCAAGGCCCAGCCTTGAAATTACAGTGTCACACCTGTCACATTCTGTTAGAGTGGTTTACAGGGTCAGTCCAGGTTCATTGTGGTTATGCTAATAAGTAAGGGTATGGTCACTAGGACCATCTTTGGAGACTAGATATCACAAGCATCTAGAGTGGAAACAAAGGCAATGTTTCATTGAAGTGTTCTTAAAAAAGCTCTGTCTTGCCCTTTCTCTATGACTGTCTTCACTGGTTATTACTTCATGGTTATTATTTGTTATTATTCATTGGTTACTTCATTTGGAGTCAGGAGTGGGTATTTAGGTCTCTCTTTGTAAGAGGAATAGTTTTGAGTTAAAAGCTGTTCCAAGATGAAGTAATACTACCACTCTCCTAAATTTTCTTGCTTATTAAATAGAGTCAGCAGGTGAAAACCTGCACTCTTTTTGTCTGAGAAGGTTTTTCCAGATATTTCTCCTTTCTCCAAGCTGCTGTGGTTGCGATGGCAGAGTGCAGGCTTAGGAGTCAAGTTTTTCAGTTTAGCTCCTTCAGTTACTGTGTGCCTAGCTGTGTGAATCTGGGCAAGAGATTGGTACTTGCAGGCCTCAGTTTTCTCATCTTTATAATGGGGTATTCTTTCTACTGCTTAGATTGTGAAAATTGAGATACTTCATGAAGTGTTTACCTGAGTGCCTGGAGGTGGGTACTCAGGAAGTTGTAGGTACTGTTATTATGTAATAATGGGTGTATAGGAGAACCTAAGCACCAAGGAATTGAGCATAAAGTCACAGGATGCTGAGAGTTTACAATAAGATAGGAGGAGATCTCTTAATCCAAACATCTTTAAGAGTAAATGTCACTGTACCAAATAGATCTCCTGTTTCTTCTTCTTATACTTATGCCACATTTTATGCCTTCTGCCACAGAGTCAGGTGAAGAAGGTTGTTTTGGTGTTGAAAGGGGGCTGGAACTAGGAGGGGACTGGAAAGCAGTGAGTGGAAGGAGGCCAGGAACACAAATGTCTAGTTCCCTTGGTCTCCACCTGAACATTATGATATCAGAAAGTCTTGAATTGTGTGAACCTGTGGTCTTTGTGGTCTATTCCTTTAAATTATTCCACAGCTCCTGCAAAGGAAAAGTATAGCTATCACATACTTATAAAAAATGAAGGGTGGTAATTTGCATGAATTACACCACCTGGAAATGTAAACTTATTTATTTCATTTTCTCCCATCTCCCACATTCATTTGCCACATATGTGCTGTGACCTAGTGGTTGGAAAAGAAATACTTACCGAGGGTTTGCCTTTCATGGGGGGCAGTGTGGTTTTTCCTTTCCTCCAGCCTCATTGTTTCCATGTGTAGGGACTTAGAGTAACCGTTTTGGCCTCTTGTCCCACCCATTATTTCTTGTGAGTTTCCTGAGTTACCTGAATAATATCCACTGGTCCATGATTCTCAAGACCCCAAATTCTGGGGATATGTTCTTTTACTTTTTGTATTACCCTAGATACAATGAGGAAACACTTGCTGTAGGTATGTGTCCTGCAGAGCCAACCATTCCTTTAGATGGGATTTCCCAAGGACTAGTATGGGTTAAGGGAGAAGAAACGTTCATAAATTATTTGGGCTACATATAATTATAAGTGCATCACCTTTATTTATCCATTGGCCCTAAACTAGGAGAAGGAAGAAATGGATGTTATTTATTGGTTCCCTAAAACCCCAACAGTGACATTTTCCAACTGCAAATTAGCTGGGGTTGTATGATTGAGACTGATCTGAGTGAACTGAACTCATGTCCAGTTTTTCTTGAAAGAAATATATATTTCTTTAGTGTCTATATATGAGCAGTAAAAACTTTTCTTTTTAAAAGCAAACAGTTACAGAATTCTTAAAAAGAATTTTTTCTTGCATACCCACAGTATCTCTGCTAGTGAGACAGGTGTGTTTCTCTTTATTTATTCAACAAATATTTATTTAGCACCTTCTACATGCCAAGCTCTGTCTTAGGTGTTGGAGCTATTGCTGGAAAGCAAAAATAGATATGCCTCCTGCTCTTCTTGTTGATCTTATATTCTACTTGGGGAGATAGGCATGAATCTAAAAATAAATCATACAAATTGTTGTATATATAAGAACAACCTGAAGTAATAGTCCACAATTCTGTGAAAGTGTTTAACAGACACCCTGACCTGGACTGTTTGTGGAATTGGGGATCTGGAAAGTTTATCTCTGAAGAAATGATGCTTGAGGTAAAGATTAGCACAAATAAATAAACAATTAAGGTGAAGTTAACTGAGTCTGTATACCCATAGAGAAACAATTAACTGGCCCTCTAGCTTTATATTTCACCATGTGTAGTAGTCTATCCAGCCTTTCTGAGTATTCAGGTATGGCAATGATTTTCTCTCCTACTTTCCAACTACCTTGACAGCTTTCCCCGGGCACATGGGAAAATGAGAACACATGACCTATCAACAGATTTTTTTTCCCCTAAGTTGTTAATTTATTTTTCACTCACTCACTCTCACTCACTCACTCACTCACTCTTCCAATCCACCCAGCCATCTATCCATCTAAACACCTTTTGTCAATTGTCTGTATGTGCCTATTACCATGCTAGGAAATGGGGTGTAGCAAGCAATAAAAACAAAATCATAGTTAACTGACATTAATTGTACCTTTCACTGGGTTCCTACACTACTGTGTTTCTCTCTCTGCCCTTTCAAGTTGTGTTTATTAAATTTCATGTTAGTCTCCTTCATGAGATTCAGCTCTGCGGCAGGCACAATGTTGTAATCGTTTTTGGGTTCCTTGTGCTTAATATGGTGATGGGCACACAGTCGGTATTTAAGAAATACTTGTTAAGTGAATGAATTTAATGTTACTATTACTGAGGAGCAGAACATTAAATATCAGATGAATGATCACTGTTATTTTATAGGCTAAAACTGGAATAACCAACTTGATGCTCTGGTATGTTAAAAGATGAGCTGAGGCACATTAAAATTTTCAAGAGTTTATATGAGTATAACTTTGATTTGAATTGGGTACTGCCAAAACTTTTTTTTTTTTAAACATCTTTATTGGAGTATAATTGCTTTACAATGGTGTGTTAGTTTCTGCTTTATATCAAAGTGAATCAGCTATACATATACATATATCCCATATCACCTCCCTCTTGTGTCTCCGTCCCACCCTCCCTATCCCACCCCTCTAGGTGGTCACAAAGCACCGAGCTGATCTCCCTGTGCTATGCGGCTGCTTCCCACTAGCTATCTATTTTATATTTGGCAGTGTATATACGTCCATGCCACTCTCTCACTTCGTCCCAGCTTACCCTTCCACCTCCCATGTCCTCAAGTCCGTTCTCTACGTCTGGGTCTTTATTCCTGTCCAGCCCCTAGGTTCTTCAGAACCTTTTTTTTTTTTTTTTTTTTAACATTCCATATATATGTGTTAGCATATGGTATTTCTTTTTCTCTTTCTGACTGACTTCACTCTGTACGACAGACTCTAAGTCCATCCGCCTCACTACAAATAACTCAATTTCGTTTCTTTTTATGGCTGAGTAATATTCCATTGTATATATGTGCCAAGTTTTGATTTGCATTTCGCTAATGATTAGTGATGTTGAGCATCCTTTCATGTGTTTGTTGGCAATTGTGTATCTTCTTTGGAGAAATGTCTATTTAGATCTTCTGTCCATTTTGGATTGGGTTGTTTGTTTTTTTGATATTGAACTGCATGAGCTGCTTGTAAATTTTGGAGATTAATCCTCTGTCAGTTGCTTCGTTTGCAAATATTTTCTCCCATTGTGAGGGTTGTCTTTTTGTCTTGTTTGTGGTTTCCTTTGCTGTGCAAAAGCTTTTCAGTTTCATTAGGTCCCATTTGTTTATTTTTCTTTTTATTTCCATTTCTCTAGGAGGTGGGTCAAAAAGGATCTGGCTGTGATTTATGTCGTAGAGCATTCTGCCTATGTTTTCCTGTAAGAGTTTTATAATGTCTGCCCTTACATTTTGGTCTTTAATTCATTATGAGTTTATTTTTGTGTATGGTGTTAGAGAGTGTTCTAATTTCATTCTTTTACATATAGCTGTCCAGTTTCCCCAGCACCACTTATTGAAGAGGCTGTCTTTTCTCCATTATATATTCTTGCCTCCTTTATCAAAAATAAGGTGACCATATGTGTGTGGGTTTATCTCTGGGCTTTCTGTCCTGTTGCATTGATCTATATTTCTGTTTTTGGGCCAGTACCATACTGTATTGATTGCTGTAGGTTTGTATTATAGTCTGAAGTCTGGGAGCCTGATTCCTCCAGCACCGTTTTTCTTTCTCAAGATTGCTTTGGCCTAGGTATTTTTTGACTTCCTCTTTGATTTCTTCAGTGATCTCTTGGTTATTTAGTAGCACACTGTTTAGCCTTCATGTATTTTTGTTTTACACCTTTTTTCCTGTAATTGATTTCCAATCTCATAGTATTGTCGTCAGAAAAGATGCTTGATATGATTTCAATTTTCTTAAATTTACCAGGGCTTGATTTGTGACCCAAGATATGACCTATCCTGGAAAATGTTCCATGAGCACTTGAGAAGAAAGTGTATTCTGTTGTTTTTGGATGGAATGTCCTATAAATTTCAGTTAAGTCCATGTTGTTTAATGTATCATTTAAAGCTTGTGTTTCCTTATTTATTTTCATTTTGGATGGTCTGTCCATTGGTGAAAGTGGGGTGTTAAAGTCGCCTACCCTGATTGTGTTACAGTCGATTCCCCCTTTTATGGATGTTAGCATTTGCCTTATGTATTGAGGTGCTCCTTTACTGGGTGCATAAATATTTACAATTGTTTTTTTTTTTTTTTTTTTTTTTTTTTTTCAACCACTGCGCCACCAGGGAAGCCCAACAATTGTTACATCTTCTTCCTGGATTGATCCCTTGATCTTTATGTAGTGTCCTTCTTTGTCTCTTGTAATAGTCTTTTTTTTTTTAACATCTTTATTGGAATATATTTGCTTTACAGTGGTGTGTTAGTTTCTGCTTTATAACAAAGTGAATCAGTTATACATATACACATGTTCCCATATCTCTTCCCTCTTGCATCTCCCTCCCTACCACCCTCCCTATCCCACCCCTCTAGGTGGTCACAAAGCACTGAGCTTTTAAAGTCTATTTTGTCTGATGTGAGAATTGCTACTCCAGCTTTCTTTAATTTCCATTTGCATTGAATATCTTCTTCCATCCCCTCACTTTCAGTCTGTATGTGTTCCTAGGTCTGAAGTGGGTCTCTTGTAGACAGCATATTTATATAGGTCTTGTTTTTGTATCCATTCAGCCAGTCTGTGTCTTTTGGTTAGAGCATTTAATCCCTTTACATTTAAGGTAGTTATTGATATGTATGTTCCTATTACCATTTTCTTAATTGTTTTGGGTTTGTTATTGTAGGTCTTTTCTTTCTCTTGTGTTTTCCTGCCTAGAGTAGTTCCTTTAGCATTTGTTGTAAAGCTGGTTTGGTGGTGCTGAATTCTCTTAGCTTTTGCTTGTCTGTAAAGTTTTTAATTTCTCCATTGAATCTGAATGAGATCCTTGCTGGGTAGAGTAATCTTGGTTGTAGTTTTTTCCCTTTCATCACTTTATTATGTCCTGCCTCTCTCTTCTGGCTTGCAGAGGTTCTGCTGAAAGATCTGCTGTTAACCTTATGGGGAGTCCCTTGTATGTTATTTGTTGGTTTTCCCTTGCTGCTTTTAATATTTTTTTCTTGTATTTGATTTTTGATAGTTTGATTAACATGTGTCTTGGCTCATTTCTCCTTGGATTTATCCTCTATGGGACTCTCTGTGCTTCCTGCACTTGATTGACTATTTCCTTTGCCATATTAGGGAAGTTTTCAACTATAATCTCTTCAAATATTTTCTCAGTCTCTTTCTTTTCTTTTCTTCTCCTGAGACCCCTGTAATTCAAATGTTGGTGCATTTAATGTTGTCTCAGCAGTCTCTGAGACTGTCCTCAGTTCTTTTCATTTTTTTTTTCTTTATTCTGCTCTGTGGTAGTTATTTCCACTATTTTATCTTCCAGGTCACTTATCCGTTCTTCTTCCTCATTTATTCTGCTATTGATTCCTTCTAGAGAATTTTTAATTTCATTTATTGTGTTGTTCATCATTGTTTGTTTCCTCTTTAGTTCTTCTAAGTCCTTGTTAAATGTTTCTTGTATTTTCCACTATTTTATCTTCCAGGTCACTTATCCGTTCTTCTTCCTCATTTATTCTGCTATTGATTCCTTCTAGAGAATTTTTAATTTCATTTATCATGTTGTTCATCATTGTTTGTTTGCTTTTTAGTTCTTCTAGGTCTGTGTTAAATGTTTCTTATATTTTCTCCATTCTATTTCCATGATACTGGATCATCTTTACTGTCATTACTCTGAAGTATTTTTCAGGTAGACTGCCTATTTCCTCTTCATTTTTTAGGTCTGGTGGGTTTTTACCTTGCTCCTTCATCTGCTCTGTGTTCCTCTGTCTTCTCATTTTGCTTAACTTACTGTGTTTGGGGTCTCCTTTTCGCAGGCTGCAGGTTTGTAGTTCCTGTTGTTTTTGGTGTCTGCCCCCAGTGGCTACGGTTGGTTCAGTGGGTTATGTAGGCTTCCTGGTGGAGGGGACTGGTGCCTGTGTTCTGGTGGATGAGGCTGGCTATTGTCTTTCTGGTGGGTGGGACTGCGTCCGGTTGTATGTTTTGGGGTGTCTGTGACCTTATTATGATTTTAGGCAGCCTCTCTGCTAATGGGTGGGGTTGTGTTCCTGTCTTGCTAGTTGTTTGGCATAGGGTGTCCAGCATTGTAGCTTGCTGATCATTGAGTGGAGCTGTGTCTTAGCGTTGAGATGGAGCTCTGTGGGAGAGCTTTCGCTGTTTGATATTACGTGGAACTGGGACGTCTCTGGTGGACCAACGTCCTGAACTTGGCTCTCCCACCTCGGAGGCACAGGCCTGAAATCCGGCTGGCGTGCCCAGACGCTTTGGCCAGTTATGGTAGCTGTTCTAATTCATTCTGATTCTTTGCAAGCACCAAGCTGCATTTGCTTGCCCTCCTCTTAGCTGATGGGGACCCCACAATGGAGTCCTCACCAAGTCATATGAGCAGAAGTGATATGACTTCGTTGGAGGCTTGTCTTGAGTCGCCACGAGACATGTAATTCTCTGAACATGCCAGCCCCGATCTCCAAAGTTTATAGAGAGGCCTTAACGGGGTTCAGTCACATGTAACCATCCAGATGGTCCCATTTACTCAGCAGTGCCAAATCTAAAGTGGTTAGGAGTACTCTGCTCGCAGGAGCTAGTGGAGAGGTTTTATATACAGAAGGTGCTGCAGCAATGCAAATAAATTATTTAGTTGGTTATATTTTAAGTGGTTGCCTTATTTGGGAAAGTCTAGTTGGCTGTTTGTGATTGGTTGTTCTTAAGTTTCAGTTTCTTGGTTTAGGTGCATTGCTCAGTGAACTTAGGTTTTGGCTTGCTTAGGTTTTGGTTTGCTTACGTAGTCTACTAAGACATTAGAGCCACCTCAATCTAATAGTCTCGTTTAAATACGTTAACAGGTATAAGCTAATAATGCCTCACCTTAAATAAAGCAGATGGCTTCTGGTGAGACCTCAACAGGCATGACCAGGAGCCATTAGTACTAGTCCCTCTGCCATCGTCCTAACTGCATCCCTCGGCCAAGCACTTGGCTGCTTACTGTCTGAAATCTTAGAAACATCTAGCAAGCAAGAGCAATAACAGATTGCTCCACTCCTTGGGAAGATGAATGAAATGAGATTGATAAAGGGATCCTTTTCCTTGGACGCAAGTGCTGTATGACCAAGGTTCTAATTGTTATGGCAACCTGTGAATTGGCATATCTTAATCATCCCACACCACACTGTTTCTCTAGATTCTAGAGGAGTTTAGTGAAATAGTCAAAAGCTAAAGAATTTGAACTTTTTTCTTTTAGCTTCAGAAAGAATTTGTATAAATTTCACAGCTGAGTTCTCTTAAAGTAAAGGCTGTTTTAGAAGATTGAATGAGGTACCTCACACTGATCTCAACTCTCAAAATAGAACTGTGAGATTCAGATGCAAAAAGGGGCCATAATATCTTCTCTCACAGGTGCACTAGAAATCAAATGGTTTTCATTTGTTTTTCTTGTCATTTTAGCCACCACTATAGCTTTATTATATCTTTGTGTTTCTCTCCTGTTTGCCCTACCAATTCCTCCTAAGATTTTCCACAGTTCTTGGCTGAGAAGTAAACTTATAAATTACCTGACAGTAAAGTCAGAGGATAAGTAAATCACCATCCAGTCTGATCACAAAATCAAAACATTTGTGATATCTCAAACCTTTAACAAGACAATTGCTTCTTTTGAAAAATGTGTCTGTTCTCCTTCATGGTGAGAACAACCGAGTCATTCCATGAATTTTGCTCTAAGACCAAAGGTGCAGTATCTTCAGACTACATATTATGCCAAACATCTAACAAAATGGCTAGACAGCTTTAATGTCTTTTTATTTTTAAGAATCTTATTTTTTAGTTTAATTCCTAATAAACAGAGTTGAACTCTGGGTCTTTGGTAACTCAAAATTTGTCCTGAGGTTTAGAGAGTAAAAGTTTAGTCTACATGCCCTGATCCATTTATGCTTTCCTGTTAATGTCACCAGATATCTTCCTTCTAAGTTATTTTCAAAATTACACTATATATGTGCGTATATACATTTATATGTATATATAAAACTCTCTCCTCTCTACGAGTTGTTCATCAGGTCGCAGTTTGTTAATGACTGTTGTTCCTGCTTCACTTCAAATAATCTTGCCCCAGATGACAAATTGGGGAACTTTGGAGCACATTTATTAAATCCAAGTTCTTTTATGAAGCCAAAAGTGTAGATCTTAAAGAAAGATTTTGTAGAAGTGTTTGGACATTAGAGTTATGCAAGCATTTCCAACTCTGCTGAGAGTGATAATCATTGCAAACAATGGGCTCATTGAGCCTTGAGGAATTCAAGCAGGGCTACCAATTTCCAGTTGAAACATTTAATACTAGAGAAATGTGTTGGCTTATTAAATATAGAAGCCCATTTCTGAGAATGGTCAATAACTGGAGCCTTCGAAAAAAGGCAGTTTGTCAGAGGACCTTTCAAGAATGGTTAAAGAAGACATTCCCGAGCCTTTCCAAATGCTGTAAACGGTAATCTGAGATGAAACATGAATACTCTTTGTTGAACTGGCAAGAAGAAAATATATTTTCTCTCTTACCTCTCTCTCCCCTCAACCCACAAAGTTACACATGTACATGTAATGCTCTTTAAAGTTTAGGTATGAATTTCCCTGGATTAGAATTTCAGAACAAAACTATTTTATCTGGCCATTGAAAGAACTCCAAGATCTTTTATTCTCAAACATGTCATCTTCTCTCATCTTGCTTCCTATCTCAAACAACTTTTGCCCAGTTTACAAATAAGCCTCAAATAGAACATCAATATTTTGGGGTTGTCCAACTAACTAGTAATCATATATTTGTTTTGCCCACAAGTATTGTTAGACAAGGTTGGCTAATTCTCTCAAAGATTAAGGTCCATCTTGGCATTTTTATTTCAGCTCTGAACACAAGATGAGGGGCCAATAAAACTTTGGTGGGTGTAGTTGGGAGATAAGCACTCTTTCAATGCCCTCCGTTTATAGCCTCCATTATCATTTTTCTTGTACATGAATCAGATCATCCTCTTTCTCGTACATGAATCAGATCATCCTCTTTCTCATTTGCCAGCCCTCCTAGTGGCATGGTCTGCTTCAAATGGATTGCTAGCTGCACATCATGCATGCTGAAATATCTCATCAATTCCACAAAATTCCCCTAATTAAGTAACTTGTACTTTCATTGCATTTTCAGAAAGCAGTTTCCTAATGACTTATTAAAATAATGCCACTTTGCAGCCTTTAGAAAAGTCCCTCTTTTGCATGGTGTCATGCTATAATTAGTAATACAGCATTGGTTATTAAGCTGAATACCACTTTGAGGCATTTACACAGCCTTGACAGAGTTCAGTCGCTAATGGGGTATGACACTTTGATTGTTCCTTGAAACCTGAACACTGTAGCAATATCTAGGTCTTTGGATTACCTTGAAATGTTGATTTCGGACTCTTGAAACCATGGCAACAGTTGATTCGAATGAATCCCAGAGCTTTAAAAACCAAAATTTTGTTGTTGAGTTTTTTTGCTTTTTTTTTTTTAACCCCTTGGTTCACAAAATTCATGAGAAAATAGTTACAGCCAGACTTTGTCTTATAGAAAAGAACACAGATGTGATTATATTTCCATCAGGGAGAGAATGGAAAACCGATGTATGGGTTCCATAACTGGTGTCCAAATGTTGCATGATAATATGGTAGGAAAATAGTAAAGAAAACTGTACTATTTTAAAATCCACCCAGTTGTGCAAGCTTAGGAATCACCCCTCCCATATGATACCAAAAACATAAAATTCTATTGAAAAAATATTTTTTGTATTTCTTTCCTCTTCCTCATTTTCATTACCACCTCCCTAATTTAGGCAGTAGTCCATTAACTCAGCTCCCTGACTCTCATCTGGCACCTTTCCAATCCATCCTCATGTCTAGTTGATGCTTGAGTGATCTTGCTACCTGAAAACCTGTTCTGGATCTCCATCACCTTCAGAATAAAATATAAAATTTTGACATGAATTCAAGGCTCTCTACAAACTGACTCAGCTTAACTTTTTTTTTTTTTTTTTTTTTTTTTTTTTTTTTTTTGTGGTATGGCACAGGCTCCGGACGCGCAGGCTCAGCGGCCATGGTTCACGGGCCCAGCCGCTCCGCGGCATGCGGGATCCTCCCAGACCGGGGCGCGAACCCGGTTCCCCTGCATCGGCAGGCGGACGCGCAACCACTGCGCCACCAGGGAAGCCCTCAGCTTAACTTTTTAATCTTTTCTATATTCACTTCTAATGCACCCCAAATTCTAGACATGCCAGATTATTGATATTCCCTGAACTGAGCCTGTAATTTCTTTTCTTTCCAACTTTGTTCTTACTGTCCTCTCTGTCTAGACTCTCTCTCTGCTCTCTCTGATGCCTCATGGCAAATTCCTAAGTTAATATGATCTCTTGAGAACAGTAGGTAGTCATGGTCTATTACCAGTTATCTGATCTTCAGTAGCATCTGAAAATAGAAGAAATTAAATTCTAGGGTTACATTTTCTTCCCCCTTGAGAAGCTGCCTCTATATTCTTATTAAAGAACCTCAATCATTGCACTTTGAAATCCCCAGTGCTATATTGTCTCATCCCAGGGGTCAGAAAGTTGTCCAGCAGAAGCAAAACCTTCATCTCAGACTCTTCTCTGTTTACTATTTTTGTTTTACAGCTGTTTGACAAAAGGAGGCTAGAGAACAACAGGCAAAGTGAATTCTGTTTCTGACTTGGGCAGGGGCAGAAGTAGTAGGGGTGCTTCACACAATTTGTGTTTTTCTATCCTCTGTCTTGTCTCTAGGCTTCTTTAACTCTCAAAGCCATGTATTCTTAGTTTAGCCTTTCCTGCTCTTGGATTCTATCATTTATTTCAATATTTCTCAGTTAATTTTTGAGTCATTCATTCATTCAGTCATTATTTCAACAAAATTTTATTGAACACAAGCTATATTAGTCAGGGTAAGTACTGCTAACTATTGTAACAAAAATCTCCGTAGCTTAGCACAGTGCTTTATTTCTTGCTCACCTAAGGTCCAGTGTGAATGTTCCTGCTGAGACAGCTCACCTTGTAACGGTAATCCAGAGATTTGATCTCTTTTATCTTGCAGCACTGCCACATGAAGGGATATAAGAGTTCTTTGCCTCCAGCCTCGTGAATAGAGAAAGAACCTTTGCAAAATTGCTTGGGATGTATTATGGCTAGGTTTGGTAGTGCTGTATATTACATGCACTCATGTTCCATTGGATAGGACTCAGTCACATGTTTACATGTTCCAGGCTGGCAGTGGGTAGATCCAAGATGGGTGTGGGTAGATGCAAGATGGTATGGGAAATGTACTTTAATTGTGTATACAGGAAGGAGAAGATAATTGAAGAACACAGTGCCGGACATTTTGCTTAGTATTGGGAACTTTAAAAAATGAATAAGGAGCAATGCTTAGTATTAGGAGCTCATAGTCCAGGGGGCCAGACACACATAAATAGAAAATTAATGTAATATGTTATTAACAGTTATTGAGTGTATACCTTCCTCCATGCACTACATTAAGCCCTTAATATAGTGGCTTTTAATTAATGTATTCCTTACAACAGTCCCATAAGGTAGGTACTTTTGTTATCCTCATTTCATAGATAAGGAAACTGAAGCACAGTAGTTTAAGAAATTTGCCCAGGGTCACACTACGAATAAGTGGCTGAGTCAGGATTCAAACCTAGGTAGTCTATTTCCAAAGGTTGAACACTGAATCATTACATTATACTACAATGATGAAGAGATGCACAGGATGTTAGTGGACTACAAAGGAGACCCAGCTCATTGTGGGATTCTGCAGCAGGCGATCCCTGAATTTAGGTATAATATTAGGCTGAGTTGGAATTTGTCCAGTTTTGGGGCAGGAAGAATTCCAACAGAGAATATAGGGTGGATAAGGGTAGAACAGTGACAGATATCTTGGCGTATTCCAGGATCTGTAAGTAGTTTGATGCCATGGGTCAAGTTCCAGGCTTGGAGTCAGGAGAGACTAGCTGTGGAGGTAGATGAGGCCAGGTCATGGAAGGCATTTTATGCAGTGCTAAGGAGCTCAGAATCTAAGTGATGGAAGCCTTAGAAAAGTTTCAATTAGGGGATTTAAATAATCAAATTTACATTTTAACTACATTCTGCTGTTAGCTGCATGAAGGATGGATTAGAGTGGACCAAGAGCACTGGCTGAAAGATCAGTTAAGAGGCTTTTAAGATAGTCCAGGGTGGCCAAATTTTAAAATATCTTGTTTTATTTCTTATTACACAGGGAATATAAAATGATAGCAAATGACTGAGTATCACTTATCATAGCACTCATTTGTCTTCACAGCCATGTGAAAGAGGTACTGTTATTATCCCCGTTTTACAGATGAGAAGTGAGGCACTGATTGTGTATATTAAAGGCTAGTAATCAATGGCACCAAGACTCAGCCTCTGTAGTCTGGCTCCAGAGGGTGTAAATTAGCCCCTAGTGTATGTATACAGTCTCCCCATAAGAGGTGCTGTTACACTTTATCAAAGATACAAAAAGCTGGATGGGTTATGTAGGGGAGGGGGAGGAGGAGGGATTGGGCAGCAGTAAGAGGTGAGCCAGTCAGGGGGTACAGGAACCTTCTCGTGAGGGTCAGAAAGTGGGGAGTCTTGGAGGCAAGGTCAGATGGTCAGGTGTGCCTCATTTTACAGAAGAAAAAACTGAGGCACAGAAAAATTAAGTGACTCACCCAAGATCCTATAACTAGTAAGACACAGAGAGGGCTATGGATCCAGGTAATTATTTCTGGAGTCTATATCATCATGCATCGTTACCTCTATTTGTGCCACATCCAATCAGTTATTTAAAGTGAAAAGCATTTTCCTGGAGTATGAGATGGTTTTGGATCAATGTAAAATTTAACATCTCTCCAATCTATTTTTACAGCTATTAGTAAATACTTTCTATCAATAATAAAACAAGAGTAGCTGTAGAATATACTTATTCTTGGTAAGAATGGGAGCCCTTTTTTGGTCGTTTGCTAATGAATTACTCCCTACAGATACCATAAGGTATTTAAAAATATACATTTATGTCAAATCTGGTGGTGTAAAAGTATCCTAACTCTCTCAGACCTCTCTTGGGGTTTCCCTGCTTTCATTTTCTATTATCCTGGGGTTTGCAGCCCCCAATCCAGGGCCAACATAAACAGTGCTGAATACATAATCTGTGGGGCCCAGGGCAATATGAAAATGGGAGCCGCCTGTTCAAAAATCAGGAAGGATTTCAAGACAGTGACAACAGAGAATTGAACCAAGCTTAGGGCTCTTCTGAGTGTGGGACCCTGTGACTGCCTAGGTCATACAGCTGTGAAGTAGGCCCTGGTGGTGGCCCTGTCCAACACTTAGTAGTTTCAGCAGGCATTGTCTGGTGTGTATACCTCTGTTGATCCCTAAATATATGGTATTTGTGTCTCCAAAATGCTTAATTTGCTCACTAGGGCGTTCATCTTTAGGGCTTTCTCAGTTTCCCTCATTGTCCAGGGATATAGTGGTGAATGACCCTGAGAGGACCCTGTTCCTTCTCCCAGAAGGCAGGTTGCCCCTATCAGTCAGATCCTGTCTCTCTGCCTCATGGCATCTTGGTGAACAGGTAAGACTATGGACAAAAGGAAAGAATTGGAATTCAATGGCCTTTTTGGTTTTAAGAATATGACAAAGAGTGAGAAAAAAATATTTTTAATACACATAACTGTCACAGGGTAATTGTCCAGAATATATACAGAACTCCCATAAATCAATAAGAAAAAGACAACCCAGTAGAAAATAGGTAAAGACCTGATTAAGCATTTCACTCAAGAGAAATTACGAATAGCCAACAATCTTATGAAAATATGCTCTATCCCATGAGTAATTAGGAAAATGCAAATTAGGACTACAAAGAGATACCCTTTTGTATTTGTCAGATTGACAAGTTTAAGTTTATTAATACCAATTTTTGGTGAAAATATGGATCAGTGGGAACTTGAAAATTGGTCCAGAAACTTTGGGAAACAACTTGGCTTTATCTCATAAAGATACGTACGTCCTACAAACAAGCATACATCTCTTAGCCTCATGCCTTACGGCTCAAAGGGTGGTTCCTCAACCAGCAGCATCTGGAGTTGGATACCTGGATGTTTGTTAAAAATGCAGTATTTCAGGCCCCATCCCAGACCATGGAATCAGAATTCACAGGTGATTGGTGTTCACATTACAGGTTGAGAAGCTTTGCTCTAGGGCACTGTTTCTTAGACATTTTTGACATAGACTTCTGCTAAGAAAGTCTTATGAGTAAGAAATACATTTTACAGGGTACCACAGTGTACACACACACACACACACACACACACACACACACAGTGAAACAAAATTTCCTAAAGCAGTTCTTACCAGATCGCTTGAATTGCACTCTGATATTTTTTTATTTCTGTTGCCTTGGGAGACTGACTTAAGGAAACATTGATACTGTAACCACAAGTGGGGTCTGGCTGCTTGCTGCTCAAAAGCCAATAAAGAGGCAAGGTTGGTGGAACGGTAAGTTTGCTTTATTTTGGATGCTGGCAACTGGGAGAGGGGAGAAAGGGGAGAGGGGGCGAGGGTGGACTCCTGTCCAAAGAATCAGTGGGCTAGAGCTTTTATAGATGGAGGGAGGGGGTCTACCTGCAGAAATAGCACAGTCAGCTCTGACAGTCATCTTGAAATTGGTCATGCAGTGGTCTGACCAGCGTCATCTTGATTGTTTTAAGTACAGTTAATCTTCAGTTCCAGGGTTGGTTTTTTCCCATTTCCTTGAGGCCAGTTCTCAGAATTGTGGCGGCTTATGTCATGGCTACAGGCTGGGCATCATGTAGTTAACTTCTTCCACCTGGTGGGGGTTTCAGTATCTATAAGACCGCTCACAGGATACGGCTCAGAATATTATCTATAGCCCTTGAGGAGGAACTGATACCGAGCAGGGCCCTATGGGGATCCTGGGCACAAAGCCTTTCTGTGTCCCTCATTTCTTTGATTAGAGGAAAACGCCTTCATTCAGCCTCCATGACCTTCCCTGAGTTCCAACAGGCAGATTCAAGCAGTTGTTAATGAGGGAAGGGAGGGGATGCCAGAACAGGGAGAAACAAACAGCCAAGAGAAACAACAGTGCAGGCTTGGGGCAAGGCCCTGGTTCCCCATCCACAGATACACACAACAATATCTTTGAGCTGTTTTGCCGATACTGAAACCCCCTCCAGGTGGGAGAAGTTAGTGATTAACGATGGTATGCTGCCCACAAGCATGTAGACCCCAGACCAGTTAGAACCTGAAGGTTGATGATGCTGACTTCTGCTTACCTCACCACCAGCCCATCAGCAGAATGTCCACGAGCTGATCATGCCCTCTTTGAACCGTATTATAAAACTTCTCACTGTCCTCTCCAAGGGGGACACAGTTTTTCGAGGCAGGAGCCCGCTGTGTCTCCCTTTGCCTGGCAGAGTAATAAAGCTATCCTTTTCTGCTTCATCCAAAGTGTTGTCTCCGAGATTTGATTTGGCACTGATGTACAGAGAAGCTGAGCTTTCGGCATCAGAACTAAAGGTCCTTGACTTTGCTTAATGACTAAACCAGTGTCATTTAGTCTTGTTGGACTGCTTTTCTTTGCTTCTGCAGTTTTCTCACTTCTCTGATTAAACTTATTCTTTGGCTAAAGTTTTTCCACAGACAAAAGGCAGGCGAAGGACATGGCGGGGCAAGGACTAAAGGTTCCTGCTCTGTTTCAGGATAATTTATGTCAGAGAACGTTTTGCCTATGTTCTCTTCTAGGAGTTTTATATTGTCTTGTCTTATATTTAAGTCTTTCAGCCATTTTGAGTTTATGATATTTTTTATTCTAATCTAAACTGCTAGTTGAGACTCACTAAACTTACCCACTGATGGGTGGAGTCTTGTCTAGAAAGCTCTTTTCTGGAGAAACTCTCATACATATTCTCTGGGAGACACAGAGAAGAATGTTCATACTAGCAAAGTCCATAATACCAAATACTCACACTTCGATACAGCAGTACTATATAGCAGTGAAAATGAATGAACCACTGCTATTTGTGTCAACAGGGATGCATCTCATGGACTTAATGTCAAATGGAAAAAAAACACGAACAACCGACAGATTGCAGAGGAATACATGCTTTATATTCCTTCTGTATAAGGTCCAAAAACATGGAAAATTATATAACATTTCTTAGGGATACACACATATATATGAAGCTATAATGACAAGAGATTGATTAATACATAATGTGTAGAATAGTGGTTCGAGGGTTGAGTTTAAGGAGGAGTACACAGGAAGCATGAAGCTGATGCTGTATTTCTTTAAGCTGGATGGTGGTTACATGGTTGGTCATTTCCTTGTTATCCTTTATTCCTTGAACATTATAAATATTCATTTGTATATATTTAATATTAACAACAATGACAACAACAGCGAAGATAAAGGAAAGACAACTTCAAAGCTATTATGAACATGGCTTCCAAAAAACACTTTTTTTTATAAAGTTTTTGTAAAAGAGTAAGTTTGTATATAAAAAAAAACTACACTTCCCCCATATGACTTGCATAATAAGATGAAAGCACACAAAATTGATTTAGAAACCACCCCTGCAGCATAAATATCCCTTTAATCACTGTGTTGGTAAAAATATTTAATTGTGGTACTTCATTCTTCCGTTTCATCGTAAGAAAAACATGGTTTTGCTGATGACAGTTATGCTCTCATATTACAGTGGGGGCAGATGTCTGCACTTAATCCGAGTTGCATTTCAACGTTGCAAATATCCTTCACAGTAATTAATAACAGACTGTGTAAGCAGACCCTTTCACCTCTCTGACAAATGCAACCAAATTGGTGATACATAACCATCTACAAACCGAGGTACCATATGCTCCATGTAGTATACCATTTGGGGCTGGACACTAACTAATCAGGATTCATTAGGCCCTCATTTTTTACTGAGTTTACCATTTCTTTATTATTCATTCTTTACCAGCCCTGAAGAATAGGGTTGGATTGCTACTCCCATTTTGCAGGGAAGGCAGTGAGATGTGAGGTAATTTTCCAAAGGTGGAAGAGGTAGATGGTGACAGGCCTGAGATTAAAGCCCACAGTCCCAGGGGGGTAATTTGGATTCTACTGCCTCTGTGAGTGGATGCTGGCTATGTGTTCATCACACGCTTTTATCCGAGGTTGCTGAATCATTTCATGAGCAGAAATCTTTTTCTCTCTGCTCTCTCTGGCCCTTATAGGATGTATTACACCACTTAGCACATATATTGCTCTTATATATTTCTATTTTCTCCTTTAAATGCCCATTTGTGTAAAGGACTTGAGTCCCTAATAAAGTTGTGAGCTCTTTAACAGCAAGAAACATGTTTTTCTATTTCTTTTGGTATCCTCTCTCTTTTTTTTTTTTTTTTTTTTTTTTTTTTTGTGGTATGCGGGCCTCCCTCTGCTGTGGCCTCTCCCGTTGCGGGGCACAGGCTCCGGACGCGCAGGCCCAGCGGCCATGGCTCACGGGCCCAGCCGCTCCGCGGCATGTGGGATCCTCCCAGACCGGGGCGCGAACCCAGTTCCCCTGCATCGGCAGGCGGACGCGCAACCACTGCGCCACCAGGGAAGCCCCTGGTATCCTCTCTCTTTATCAGCACAATGCTAGGCAAGTAGGCCAACCCCCAATAAATTGTTATTACTCTCTGATCCCTTATGATGACGCTTTGTAAATTAGGTGACCAAAACACAGGATTCCAATTTGCTTTATAAAATTACATTTTGCTTTTTACCAGGAAGGATTTTTGTTTGGACTACTTTTGAAACATGGCTAGGTTTAACAAAATTCAATTTTGACGTAATTTCATGTGTACACATTCAGCAGGGGTGGTATCTGGAGTAATCACCTTAGGGATCATTTACTCATGTAAAAAATTATAGAAAACGTGCTCTATGCTCCCTGTGAATATTTGCTTGGGAAACTGGAACTGTGTACGGCACCATCATCCCTTGTCAACTCTAATGTTAAATTTCTTATTTAATTAGATGTGTCTGGCCTTTATGATTTCCAGGTTTGAAAGGAAAATGAAGGAAAGGATAAGAGAATTGAATTGCTTACCAGTGGATGGTAGGAATAAATGACTGTGAAAAATACTAATCTTGAATTTGAATTATTTTAAGTATTTTAAAAAGAATTAGTTGTATAAGATTATCTGTGTCCTTCCCCCCTTTGCTTTCTCCTTTCCTTCTTTAAGCTTTTAAAATGTTCCTTTTTGTTTGGTTTGGAGACTCCTAAGTATCAAATCCATCAACCCCAGCCTGACAAATTGCACAGTGTCAATTAGGCAGGACTGATATGTGCCAGTTCCCAGTGATAGACATAACAGCTGGCATTCATTCTGAGTTGTCAGTCCCTGTACCATACTGGTTGTTAAAGATTTGACTATCACCCATCTCTTGCCATGTGTGTTATGGGCGGGCTGCATATTTGGGTTCTCTTCTATCACAGTGTTCTTGCTGAACCTTTCTCTTCAGTTCCACTTTGGGTTTCCAAAGTTGAAGATGAACAAGGTGTAGTGGGTTTTTATTATTTTTACATATCCAGCATGTATTGGCCCTGTTTTGGTAACAGCCCCCAGATTTTGTTTGGGCTCATCCCTTCCCATCTCAGTCTACAAGTTTCCAGTAGAACTGCCTCCATTCCCAATACATGTTCCAGACCTGGCCACATTGATTCAGGATGGGTGATGTCATCTCATCGTGCTTTTTATACTGGCCTAGAAGCAGATCTTCATTTCCACTGGTAGGGATGGAGAGTCTTGAGGCAGCCATCATCATAACAAGTGGGGTCTGAGAATGGAGTCAGCACAGAGGCAGTAGAACAAGGAGTTGGAGAGTGAGAGAAACCTGGTCGTAGGACATTGGTTGAAACTTTGTAATCAGCTATTCCTAAAGCCAGTTATACTCCTGGAGGTTTAAAAAATAAAAAAATCAGAGAAAGACAAATATCATATGATATCTCTTATGGGTGGAATCTTAAAAAAATGATACAAATGAACTTATTTACAAAACAGAAACAGACTCACAGACTTAGAGAACGAACTTATGGTTACCGGGGGGGAAGGATGGGGGGAAGGGATAGTCAGGGAGTTTGGGATCGACATGTACACACTGCTATGTTTAAAATGGATAACCAACAAGGACCTACTGTATAGCACAGGGAACTCTGCTCAATGTTATGTGGCAGCCTGGATGGGAGGGGAGTTTGGGGGAGAATGGATACATGTATATGTATGGCTGAGTCCGTTTGCTGTGCACCTGAGGCTATCACAACATGGTTAATTGGCTATACTCCAATATAAAATAAAAAGTTAAAAAAATTAAAAAATTATCAAAAAAACAAATAACCCAATCAAAAAATGGAGGGAAGATCTAGATAGACATTTCTCCAAAGAAGACATACAGATGGTCAACAAACACATGAAAAGATGTTCAACATCACGAATTATTAGAGAAATGCAAATCAAAACTACAATGAGTTATCACTTCACACTGATCAGAATGGCCATCATCAAAAAATCTACAAACAGGGCTTCCCTGGTGGCGCAGTGGTTGAGAACAGTCAGAGGCCCGCGTACCGCAAAAAAAAAAAAAAAAAAAAAAAAAAAAAAAAAAAATCTACAAACAGTAAATGCTGGAGAGGGTGTAGAGAAAAGGGAACCCTCCTACACTGTTGGTGGGAATGTAAATTGGTACAGCCACTATAGAGAACAGTGTGGACATTCCTTAAAAAACTAAAAATAGAGCTACCATATGGGCCATCAATTCTACTCCTAGGCATATATCTGGAGAAAACCATAATTTGAAAGTTTGCGTGCACCTTGATGTTCATTGCAGCCCTATTTACAATAGCCAGGACATGGAAGCAACCTAAATGTCCATCAACAGAGGCGTGGACAAAGAAGATGTGGTACATATATACAATGCAATATTACCCATAAAAAGGAACAAAATAGTGCCATTTGCAGAGATGTGGATGGACCTAGAGATTGTCATTCAGAGTGAAGTAAATCAGAAGGAGAAAAACCAAATACCATATAATATCACTTATATGTGGAATCTAGAAAAATGGTACAGATGAACTTATTGGCAAAGCAGAAATATAGTCACAGATGTAGAGAACAAATTTATGGTCACCAAGGGGGAAGGGTAGGGTGGGACGAATTGGGAGATTGGGATTGACATATATATACTGCTATGTATAAAGTAGATAACTAACGAGAACCTACTGTATAGCCCAGGAAACGCTACTCAGTGATCTGTGGTGACCTAAATGGAAAGGAAATCTAAAAAAGAGTGGACATATGTATACCTGATTCACTTTGCTGTACAGCAGAAACTAACACAACATTGTAAAGCCACTATACTCCAAAATTAATGAAAAAATTAATAAACAGTTTTTTAGAGCAGTGTTAGGTTCACAGCAAAATCGAGCAGAAAGTATAGAGTTCTTTATATCTCCTTTCCCTACACATGCACAACCTCTCCCATCATCATGTACCTAGAGTGGTACATTTGTTATAATGGATCAACCTACACTGACACATCATTATCACCCCAAATCCATAGTTTACACTAGGGTTCATTCTTTGTATTGTACATTCTGTAGGTTTTGACAAATGTATAATGACATGTATCTACCATTATAGTATTATACAGAATAGTTTTACTGCCTCCCAAATCCCCTGTGCTCCGCTTATTTATCCTTCCCTCTCCCCTAACTTCTGGAAATGACTGATTTTTTTTTTTATACTGTCTCCAAAGTTTTGCCTTTTCCAGGATATCATATAGGGAAACCATAGAGACTGTAGACTTTTCAGGTTCAGGTTGGCTTCTTTTATTTAGTAATATGCATTTAAGATTCCTCCATGTCTTTTTGTGGCTTAACAGTTAATTTCTTTTTAGCTTTGAATAATACTCCATTTTCCGGATGTATCACAGTTTATCCATTCACCTACTGAAGGACATCTTGGTTGCTTCCAAATTTTGGAAATTATGAGTAAAGTTACTATAAAAATTCATGTGCAATTGAACAGGAATCACTCATGATTAAATATACTGCTTTCTGCATTTCAAAGATTTTATTTTACATCACTCCAATGCTTTCTGAATTATTGCTTTGTTCTATAATGGTAGCTGTGTCTGGCCTATTTTAGGATTGTTGGCAGTTGTCAGCTGCTCTCCAGAGCTGGCTGGACAGTTTGTTGTGTCTGTACTATATTAGAGAAATGGCCAGTTTCTTCTGTTGTTGCAATTGTTATTTTGTATTTGTACAATCATAGAGGTATTTCATATAAAAACAAATTACCAAGAAGAAAGAGGAAATCAGAAATGCTTTATGTTCAGGATTCTGTTTACCCATTTGAGGCACATTCTTAGATAAAATGGAAATGTACTCAACTGAGCTGGCTACATTAGGGAGGATATTTCTGTGTTCAACAATTTTTATGGTGAGTAAAGTCTTTCCTGTTTTTAAGATTTTTGCTGCTACTCTCTCCAAAAGTTTTTTTCCAACACTTTGCTTAATAAGAGATGGTTAGCAGTTACTTACAGACCTTCAATCAGCAGCCCTTAAAATCTTTTCTTAGGGCTTCCCTGGTGGTGCAGTGGTTGAGAGTCCGCCTGCCGATGCAGTGGACATGGGTTCGTGCCCCGGTCCGGGAAGATCTCAAATGCTGCGGAGCGGCTGGGCCTGTGAGCCATGGCCGCTGAGCCTGTGCGTCTGGAGCCTGTGCTCTGCAACGGGGAGAGGCCACAACAGTGAGAGGCCCGCGTACTGAAAAAAAAAAAAAAAAAAAAAAATCTTTTCTTAGTTTTAAATAATGTTCTCTTTACCTTTTCTAAAGTCTTAGTTTCCTTGATAAAAATTATTTTAATTATTATGGGAAAATGAGAATGCTCTCAAACCTGGGTAAGTTAATTCTGCTTACAACAGGAATCAGCTGAAAATGCTGTTGGTCCAAGGATAAATCAATTGTGGAAAAATCAGGAAGGTTGAATTACCAAGCAACACGTAGCTTTCTCCATATTCTCCCAGGGGCCACTCCCTAATTTCTCCAAGAGAGGTTCAGGTAGAGATGAAGACATGGCAGTAAAGTAATAAATTCATAAAAAACAAATATACAAAATAATGAAAAAATAGTCTCTTTAACTCTGAATTTAAAACATCCATGCTTATGGCACACAAACACAAATGTATGTGAAAAACCAGCAGTGGTTGGATCTTATAAGAGGAACATCCTGTTTCTTGAGAGAACCTTGCCATCAACATGTTTGCTCCCTCCAGTTAGTACTTAACTCTGTAATGTTTTTAGCTTTTTCCCTTCACAAAAGCTTATTGATTTTTTTGGCAAACATTCTAGTATTTCAGAAAAAAAGAATATCAGATATTGAACTGGCATGAACATTCATACAACTAGATGCTTGGCTATTCTAGTCCTCATTCTCTGGCTATTGGGCTTTGACTGCAATTGTTAGAAACTGAATATAAAGGAAGAGGAGACATCAATACCTACTGCAGGAGCCGTTTCTTCCAATATCATCATTAGCAAATTGAGGGGAAAAATAAAAATGAAAGACCATTCGTACTTTCTCTAATAAGGATGTGCATATTGAACTTAAATTCATCCTTTGGAGGAGGGATAGTTGGCTTGAGAGGGTATGGAGAGTGAGTTGGAAAGACATTCTTCAGTTCAGGGAGAGGGAAAAATGAGGAGCAAATAAGAGGTAGTGTGTTCCTGAACAGACAGGAGGCAGGTCAGCCATTTATGCACATATTCATAATTATTTGTTTGCTCTTTGACTTTGGGATATAATTCCAGTTCACATCTTAGCTCTAGATGTCCCTACTTTGGGATTAGGCAAGCCTTTTATGATGAACTATTTTATGAGACTTCAGAACTGCCCAGTTGTACAGGGATCACTTATATTAAATCTGGTCAAAATCTGTCTTTCCTTCTGATCACCTCTATATTTTAGACACACTGTTCTGCTTGAGAGTTTATAAACATGTCATATTGTTTCATCCTTTTATGCTTTGCACATATGACTTGTTGTCTTTACTTGCCCATCTCCAAGTTATGCTTGAAGGTTTGGTTGAGATGTCACTCCTCTATAAAGTCTTTTCGGATGGTTTCAGGCAGAAATAACTATCTAATCTGTGATTCCACTGCAATTTAAAAATTCTTTTTTAATTTATAAATTCTTTTTATATTATAGCTAGATATTTGTGTCTATCTTTTCTACTAGATGATGAGCTCCTTGAGAACATGCTAATGTGTTAATCAACTCTGTTTCATAAAGCACTGGGTATAAAGTAGGCAACTAACTTCCTTTTATCTTCCATTTCTTTTCTGTCTGTTTGAGGCAGGATGGAATTTTTCTTCCCCTTCTTCTTGGTGGAAAGAAGGTCTTTGTTAATTACAGTAAAGAAAGAGTGACTGCATAACATGCATCCAAGTCGAGCCAGGGCAAGAGGCAGTCAAAACTAGCATGATAAATCTTTGTCTTGTTCAACTGTAAAAAAAAAAAATGTAGAAGATCCAAGGTTTTTCCTTTGGTGAACTGTCGAGTTCTTCCTCTACTCAACAAGGACAGAGCCTTGATTGATATTCATAATTTCAAGGACATTGCAAACTATATCCCAATGAACGTGAGATGAAAGTGGACCTTGGGGAGTTGAGGGAAACAGAAGGAATCCAGGGAAAGCATGATTTTCTGGAATTCCTTCTGATGAGATCCCCGCATGGGGGGAAGGATCACTGAGAGGAAAGATCAAATAGTAGAAGATGGTAAAAAGGATGGTACAGATCCTTTGTACCATCTTCAGGATTTTGTGTGTTCATGGTCATCTAAAGATGAGATTGTTTTTGTGGACTATGCTTTAGATGGGAGCCTGGGAGTCTCTCTGGTGTCCTTTCCTCTTCTTTCCCCTCCCTCCACCATACCCATGTCCCTGCCTTGTTTTTTTCATTCCCCTCCCCATCCCTAGAATCTCAACCGCATCTTCAAGGCTTAACCCTGACTTGTTGAAGGGACATCACTACTGTGCTGTAAGAAATAAACATAGGTCCAGCTGATGTGGACTGGTGTCCCCTCACTTCCTTCATTTCCCTGGCACCAGGGGAATGGTTGAGGTTAAAATTTCTACCTGTCCAGTGAAAAGGGACCATGGAGTCAGAATGTAAGTTGAGTTATAGAAAATAAATATTAAATAAATATTTCTTGTATATTTGTTTGTGTACTATGATTCATACTTGCCAACTTTGTAAACATTTATTTCTTTTTCACATTATGAAGCTAACAGATGTCCGTTATATACATGTTAAGAATATAGAAAAATATAGAAAACCCCATCGATAATTCTACCATTATTTTATCCAATTTTTGAAGTGTAAAAGGTAAGCAAGTGGCAGTTTCCCTCCTCCATCATGCCCTCAGTCCATAACACCTATTTATTGCTATCCAACCTATATTTCTTTTAATATAGTTAAATATATAAATTATTTAATATGTTTATTTCTATAATCGAATAATTGGAAAATATTAATCGAGTACCCTGAGGGTGGAACGCTGTGGTGGGTTCTGTGAAGCTGTGTGTGTGTGTATGTGAGTGTGTGTGCGCATGCATGTGTATAAAACTAAGCTTGATTCTTACCCTTGAGGAATCAATTAACTGCATGTCAGAAAGATAGATGTGAAAAATATGAAAATATTTTAAATAGAAATATGTAACTACACACAGTTTCAGCCTAAACAGATTGAATTATTTCTTAGGAATAGGATAAGATCTTGGGGAAAAGAAATTATCTTTTTTTTCGGGCCCTCCAATGACATTTAGTACTTTACCTGTTATATCTTTGAAGTTACTGCATTGAGCCATGCACTCAGAAATATAATCAACTCAAATAGTATATGGTTTTATAAAGAAAACAAAAAAACCCTCTTTTTTCTAGGCCAGCTATAGGAAAAACCACTATCTTTTTGCCCCATTCTGCCTTCGAAGCAGCACTGTGTGAGACCACGCATGAAGAATGATTGGGAAAAGAAGCCCCTCTGTGGTACTGACAGGAAGGGAGTAAATACCGCAGTTTTTCATCGTATAAAAATAAATAACATTTCCTCATTCCCTCACCTTGGTTTAGGCTTGATTGAGCGTGAAAGGGGAATTTTCTTCCTCCTTTCAGAGTGGCATTTATGAACCTCTAAATGGATGTCTCTCTATCTGCTCCTTTGCTCAGACGAGGGGCCTTGCTTCCATATCCTCAGGGTGTAATACATGGACCACAGACTGCCAAGCAGGAGATGCAGATCCTATTTCTGGCACTGCCCCCTGGCTTGCTGTGTGACCTGGTATAAATCACTTAACACCTCTCCGTTTCCCTGAAGGCAAAACAGCTGCTGAAACATTCACCACTGTCTCCAGTGTCACAGCCAGTCTCTTGCTACAGGCTTGAGAACAGGACAGAGTTGTGTCACTTGTCAGAAGAATCAGGCAGTCAGTTACTCATTTTTTCTAATATGATTGCATTGCCTTGGATAAATTCACCAGAGAGCCAGAAGCAGATGGTGTGATTTTTCACTTTACCCAATGAAAAAAAAAAAAAATGGAAAAAAAACCCGCACCTCAAAACCTACAAAACATCCTCAAAATGCTCAGGTAAAGTTCTGTTTCAGTTTTGGGAAGCTTTAAGACTTAATCTGTTTGGTCCTCCTGGGAATATATATATTTGGCTTTGAAACAAGAGAATTTGGGAAATTCTTGGAATCATAAAACTTGAGGATTAGAGAAAATTTTGGAAGTAGTCAAGATCTGACTACTGATTAGAATCAACCAAGGAACTTTAACAAGAATATAGATCCCCATATCCCAAATGAAATATATTAATTCAAGGGACTCAAGCATCTGTATTCTAAGGAAACTCCACGGAAAAGTCTGATGCTTAGTTTGGTTTGGGAACCATGGAACAAGTCCACTAAATTGGACACATATCCTTTCTCAATGTGTTTGAATACTTCTAGATTTGGGTAAATCACCACTTACAGAAAAAGTAAATTATATTTTGGAATTGTTTGAGAAATTAGCTATTATTATCTCCTTTGATTAGGAACTAAAACACTACTTCTACCTCAATTACTGCTACCACTGGTTAGTGTTAATATTTATTGAGTACTTTCTTTGTACCAGATACTCTTTTATAGGGTGACCAACTATCCTAGTTTGCCCGGTACTGTCCCAGTTTTAGCATTATCCCTTTTAATTCTCAAAATTGGGCTATGAGATAGATCCTGTTATTGACGTCACTTAACATTTGAGGAAATCAAGGTACAAATATAATAATCAGCAGTTTGCTTAAGGTTACTCAGAATGTAAGCTGAGAGCTGGGATTAGAACCCAGATGGTCCAACTCTAGAGCCCTTTTTCTTCATCATTCCTCATTCACCAAGAGTCATTCTTTCATCGTCATTGCTTCTCAGGTTCATCATGGTTTATGCAACTGGGCCCTTTCAAGCAGTCCTATTTAGTGCTCTGTGATTGGACCTGTTTAACACCAGTCTTTCTGGGTGACAAAATCTAAGCCTTGCTGTAGTGCTGCAGGAATTAATATGTTTTTTATACAGGTCAGATTGCTTGTAAAATAAGTATCATATGCAGTGGCCTCAAAGGAGAAGATAAGCCATGGCAGAATAAACTTCAGTTGAGGGCTTGAGGGCATGTGCAGAAGGAGGCAGGAGGTGGTGTTGCCTGGCTGCTGACTGTAGGCTGTTTGTTGGTTTAGGGAGTGTTTATGATGCGATTGTCTCCGAGTCTCAAGGTTGGTTGTTTTATTTTACTATGAGTATTATTATTCTTTAGCATTAATTGGTAGTGCTCTCAGCTTGCCCTCTATTGCCTGACCTTATTTTTCTAAAACATGCTCCAAAGAAGTTTGAATACTGACTGAATTTTATGATTAATGAGTTAAATGTTATGTTTTGAGGTATGATAGAGATACATGCCAAAATACCCTGGGTTGAAACAATTTGCTGTGTGGATTTGATTTAAAATAATCCAGTAGAGGAAAGGGGGACTATGGGGAGGTATGCAGATAAAACAAGATTGGATATATATTGATAATTATGGAAGTAGGATGATGGTTACATGAGGGCTCATTTTCCTATTCTTTGTACTTTTGGCTTGCTTAAAATTTTCCAAAATAAAAAGTAAAAGACAAATCCCCAAAGTAGGATCAGGGAGGAATCACACTATATTTCAGGGTGATCATATTGCATAATACCAGTCAAAGTTTCTTTTGATGTTCCACTTGAGATGCCTTCTTTACTTAATTTGACCTGACTCATGCTGAAGAGACTTTAGAAGGCACTACATTATATATGACTTTATTTTTAAATGTCTTTATCACATGGGCATTTCCTCTGTGTGCACACAGGGAAAAGCCCTAGGGAGGGGGCCAGGGGTAGACTCACAGCTAGGTCACTGGCTTCTGGGGTAGGACAGAGTTCAGCCAGGAATGAGCCAGCGGGGGATGTAGTAGGGTCCAAAACAAGGCAGGGGATCTTGCTTACAGCATGATTTGATATAGGCTTTCTGTCAGTCTCAGGACTCCCTTATCAGGTTTCCCATCCCTACCTCCAGCTCATCTCAATTTGCTTAGTAATTTCCCCTTTCTCCCCATTCCTTAAAAAATTCCTTTGCTTCCAGACACCTTATGAAATCTACTCTCTTCTGGCTGTTAGAGTTAAGAATCTGTCAGCATCTTCCATTATACACCTCTCTCAGCTGACACTCTATTCTTTTTTAATTTTTAAATTTATTTTTATTTTTTTAACATCTTTATTGGAGTATAATTGCTTTACAATGATGTGTTAGTTTCTGCTTTATAACAAAGTGAATCAGCGATACATATCTGTCATACAGAGTGAAGTAAGTCAGAAAGAGAAAAACAAATACCGTATGCTAACACATATATATGGAATCTGACACTCTATTCTTAATTGGCACTGTTGTAGTGGGGAAAAAAAGACAAAAAGCTTTACTTAATGCTGGCTACCAGGGCAGGTTTTCAATCTTTACTCTGCATTTCCTGGATTAGTGTGTTTAAGTTTGTCCTTTCATTTACTTGAATATGTTTTATTTCCAGGTGACCTCTCTGTTACTTGCTGGGTTGTACTGACAGACAAAGGGAAGTTCCTTTGCCAGAAAAATCAGGTTCTTTACTTAAATTTAACCCCAATCTCAGTTGTTTTCCAAATAGGTTGGCTCACAAAGGGGAATAATAACACCATAGAATATACCAATTGGAGGCATCCTTAGAAATTATCTTTTCTACTCCCCTCACTTTGTGGATTTTAAAAATTGCCCAAAATATTTGAAGGACTTTTCCTAGTCAGAAATCAGTTTAGTACAATATAGTCTTATGAATTCCATTTAAAAATAGATTCAGCCATGGGTACTTTTCTTTTATTTTATTAAAATATTTTTTCTTCTGGTTTTATTGAGATATAATTGACATGCAGCACTATATAAGTTTAAGGTGTACAGCATAATGATTTGACTTATATACATCACGAAATGATCACCACAGTAAGTGTAGTGAACATCCATCATCTCATATAGATACAACATGAAAGAAATAGGAAAAAATTTTTGTGATGCGAACTCTTAGGATTTACTCTCTTAATAACCAGCTTTCATGTATAATGCACAGCAGTGTTGATTACATTTATCATGTTGTGTACCCCTATTACTTATTTATCTTATAACTGGAAGTTTGTAGTACATTTTGGCTGCCTTCATCCAATTCCCCCTCTCCCTACTCCCCGCCTCTGGTAACCACAGGTCTGATCTCCCTCTATGAGTTTGTTTGTATGTTTGTTTATTTGTTTTGAAGTATAATTGACCTACAATTCTATGTTAGTTCCTGTTCAAAACATAGTGTTTTTTTTCTATATATTTCAAAATGATTACCAATATCTGGTTATAATATGTCTCCACAAAGATATTACTTAGTTATGACTATATTCCCCACACTGTGTATTTCGTATACGTGACTCATTTGTTTTGCAACTGGAAATTTGTGCCTCTTAATCTCCCTTGCCTATTTCTTTCCTCCCCCCATGTCCCTCTCTTCTGGTAACCACCTGTTTTTGTTCTCTGTATCTCTAACTCTGCTTCTGTTTTGTTATGTTTGTTCATTTGTTTTTTAGATTCCACTGTAAGTAAAATCATATACTGTCTTTCTCTGACTTATTTCACTTAGCCTAATATCCTCTGGGTCCATCTGTGTTGTTACAAATGGCAAGAGTTCATTCTTTTTTATGGCTGGGGTATAGTCCGTTGTGTGTATATATATACTACATCTTCTTTATCCATTCATCTGTTGATGGGCACTTGCGTTGCTTCCATATCTTGGCTATTGTAAATAATGCAATGGTGAACATAAGGGTGACTATATCTTTCTGAATTAGCATTTTTGTCTTCTTTGGATAAATACCCAGGAGTGGAATTGCTGGATCATATAGCAGTTCTATTTTTAATTTTTTGAGGAATCTCCATACTGTTTTCCATAGTGGCTGCATCAATTTACAATCCCACAAACAGTGCATGAGGGCTCCCTTTTCTCCACATCCTCACCAACACTTGTTCTTTGTTGTCTTCTTGATAGTAGCCATTCTGACAGATGTGAAGTATATCTTATTGTTTTGTTTTGCATTTCCCTGATGACTAGTGATGTTGAGCATCTTTTCATGTGCCTGTTACTCATCTGTATGTCTTCTTTGGAAAAATGTCTGTTTAGATCCTCTGGCTATAAGTACTTAAAAAAAAACTTTTAAAATAAGGATTTCCATCATGTGTTAAAGTAGAGAATTAAAAAAAAATAAACATTTAAATATTTATTTTACCTTAAAACGTGGCAAATATACTTTAATTTGCCAGGTATTGATTTCTCTGACATCCATAATGTATCATCTTTGATTCTACTTTCTTTAAAGGACTTGTAGAGTAAAGCTTAAAAATAGTGGTTTAGCAATCTGATAGCAGAATTCTTCTAAATTTTTAAGACTCCCCAATGGTCTTACAGTTTTGTAATTATAGCTAATTTGATAGCAATATTTTTAGCATCTCACCTTTGTTGAAATTTCCAAAGAATTCAAGCTGTTTCTATAGAAACAATAAGTCCCTCTCTTACATACATTACATCAGTTACCTTGATATTTGATTAAATTATGGAGTTAAAGTTACAAGTACTCGGGCAGTGACAGGTTTAGGAACCAGTGCTATTTACCCTTTGTAGGCATAGCAACCAGTTAAAGCAGAAGCATATGGGTGTAGCAGGGAATTACTTACTAGCCAAGACAGGGGCATTAGTCAGTAGGTTTGCAAAGGTAATGAAGAACTTTGGTTTATCTGGCCAGATGGTTAAGTGGTGTCCATTTAAGAGATAATTTTTAATATATATTTTTTCTTGTGCTTTGAGGCTTGTGGACTAAGGGGCCCAGTTCCAGCTTCTCTGCCTTTTGGGACCCTTGCCACATCCGACCCTTGGACCTAAGACCCACACCCAGGAGCACAGCTCTGCTGGAATGTTCTGAGATTAGCTCACCCTTGGTGCTCTGTGAAATCTCCTTTTTTGATCACCTGGATATTTTTATTTCTATATTTCAAACTCAGTTATGCATCATTTTTTGGGTCACATTTTATCTAGAATTTCTACCTTTTTTTAGAGGAGGGGACCCATCCACATCAGCTTAGTTCATTTGTCAGAAGTGAAGTAAGTCAGAAAGAGAAAAACACATATCATATATTAACGCATGTATGTGAAACCTAGAAAAAATGGTACAGATGAACTGGTTTGCAGGGCAGAAGTTGAGACACAGGTGTAGAGAGCAAACGTATGGACACCAACGGGGAAAAGCTGCGGGGGGGTGGGGATGGTGGTGTGATGAATTGGGCGATTGGGATTGACATGTATACACTGATGTGTATAAAATTGACGACTGATAAGAAACTGCTGTATAAAAAAATAAAATAAAATTCAAAAATTCAAAAAAAAAAAAAAGTCCTCTAGAAGACCTTTCTATTCTAAGTAATTTGTTCAAGACAGAAGAGCTGGGATTCTTCCAGTGAAATGTTGCAGATCTTTGTTTTCAAGAAGGCAGACACAGGTCTTCTACTGGGGGAATCTCTGTTGCTTATATCCACCCAGTATGGGAGCTGCCTTTGCTCTAGCTGGCTCCTCACCCCACACATTACTCCCAAGTTACCTTGGAAGTGCTCCAAGTTATCATTGCTTTTTATCTTCCTGGAAGCCAAGTTTTAATTCCACTTCCTATTATCCCATCACTCTGTCTCTTGGACCTTCTTCTTTTGATATAGATCTGTCAGGCCCCTTTGTCAAAATGTAAACCTATTGCATTCCCTTTATTCACCCTGGCACTAATGTCCTGACTTCAAATAAATGTCCTGAAGCTCTGTTGGCTGGCCTTTACAGAGCAGCACATTTTAAAGTTACCTTCCATCTATTGTCCTTTTTAACTTTGTTTAAGATGTAAAATGAGGGTAAAGAATCACTGGCCTTAACTAATGGTCTGCAATTTCCTGCTGTCTCTATACCTTTTTTATGACATTAATTCATTGCCACTTCTCTGACCTGTGGAATCTCTTCTGGATAGAAATGACTAGGAGTTAAAATAAAGTTAAAAAAAATGCCAGTTTGATTCAGTAGTCTTGTCAGAGTTCTTGTCATTGCCTCTTTGGGACAGCATGCACTATTTTAATCATTTAAACAACTGCTCTCTGTGTTAAAACACCCATCTTAATTACTTATCTCTTTTACCTGATGGTTAGGTTTGATTTAGTTTCCTTTGGTTAGAAAAGAAGTATTATCCACTTAAAGTGCTTCAAGTCATCTAAATATCCCTCCTCTACTTTCTCTATTTTGTCAGTTTTCTCCAAACAGATCATTATGGTATAAGTACTAAGAAAAACATCCAGTTTAAGTTTTATGTTCTCAGTATTATCATTTGGTATTCTACTCTGAGATTCTCAAAGTTGTATGGTTAGTAAATATCAGATAGGTTGTTTGGATTGCAGTTAATAGAAACTGATTCTAATTCATTTAAGCACAATAGGAATTTATTGGAGATGCCTAGTGGCTCAGAAAATCAAGGGGAAGGCTTCAGAAAATGAGCCATGAGTTAATCAGCTATTTCCACAATAATGTTGCATAATAAACCACCCCAAAGCTCAGGGGCTTGAAACAATGAGCATTTATTCCCACTCTCATGGGTCTACAGATTGACTGTGGTTTGGTGGGTCCTTGATGGACTCAGCTGGTGTGGCAGGCTGAGTCATGGCCCTCTCAAGATATCCAGGTCCTAATCCTTGTAGCCTGTGAATGTTACCTTATGTGGAAAAAGAGACTTTGCAGATGTGATTAAGTTAAGGCTCTTGATATGGGAGATTATTCTGAATTATCCTAGTGTGCCCTAAATGCAATCATAAATGTCCTTATAAGAAGGAGGCAGAGGGGGCTTTGGCACAGAAGGCAGAAGGTGGTGTGTGGTGGCAATAGAGAAGATTTGAAGGTGCTGTTCAACTGGCTTTGAGGATGAGAGAAGGGGCTGGGAGCCAAGGAATGCAGCTCTAGAAGCTGGAAATGGTGGGAACATATTCTCCCCTAAGGCTTGTGAATGGAGCACGACCCTGCTGATACCTTGATTTTGGCCCAGTGAAACTGACTAGGGCCTCCAGAACAGTAAGAGAATAAATTTTTGTTGTTTTAAGATACCAACTTTGTGCTAGAGCAGCCACAGGAAACTAGTACAACTGGGTAGTTCCGCTTTGAAGTACAGGTTTTGGCTGGGCTCTTTAGCTCCAGGCTCTGAGGTGGATACTGTATACTGCATGTGTGTCTTTCCCCAGGCTCAGGGAAAGGGAAGAGGCTTCCTGGGGCATAATCTTTTTGTGAAGCTTATGCCCTGGAGTATAAGTCTCAAGCCAAACTATACAAGCACATGTATGTCTTTGTGCATCACACTGGCTAATGTTCTTTTGTAACCAAAGCAAGTCACATGGCCAAGCAAAACAACAGTGAGGTGGGGAGGTAGGTCTTCTTGACCTACAGTGGGAAGACAGGAGGTGGGTGGAGTAAATATTTGCTGAGCTATAATCCAGACCATCACAGGCAGGGATCAAGTGAATCTGTGGGCCTGAACCACAGATGATCCACACACAACAGGAACAGCTGGTAGTAGTTACTAGAAATCAAGTGTTTCTTCTGGCCACTAGGCACAGGATGCTGCCATTACCACTTAATGAACTCTAAGCTGTCTCCTGATTCTTTTTTTAATCATTTGATCTAGAGTCAGTGTCCCAGGTACAAACATTTGATTGGCCAAGTCTAGGTTATGCGTTCAGGGAGAGCAATTGTCTGGCCCTTTCAATTTTCATACTGGGAGTGGGGGGCCCCTGCCTACAGCCAAATCTCACACAATGGCAGGACTCCCTCAATTCAAAGGGATTTTAACGCTGGGCAGCACAAAACTAATAAAAATCTTCCAAGGGGCATTGTGATACAGTGGTAAGAGAAAGGATTTGTTAAATGTTCTGAAACTTAGTTTCCTCATCTCTAACAGAGGGATAAAAATAACATAAGGCTTTTCATGAATAATAGAATTCAAGTACTTGACGCCTTTGATGCTTCATAAATGGCAGCCCTTTCTTTCTTTTTTTTTTTTTTTTTTTAGGGAGACAACCCATTTTTTTCTGACTTTATTTTTCCATTTCTTGGGCAATTTCCATTTCATTGCCCAAGAAAGACCTACGTTATGACTCCATGTGTGTTTGTCAGCCATCTAAAGCCAAATCCCCTTTTCAATCTTCATTCTCCATCTCTTACTTAGTTTTCCAGAACTGGTTTACCTTTTCACTGAGGTGGCAAGAATTGGACACCCACAGTTTGCATTCTTCTGGATGATGTCCTGGTGATGAGTGTTGCCCTTCTTCATTCTCTTGGCTTGTGCTTCATACATTTGTGTTTTCCTTCTTTACCTGTATGTGTTAAGTTTGTTCCTAGTGAAACTCAGTGTTATAAAGGATAGATGGGTTTGTTCTGTAAGGAAAGTGTTAGGAAAACCATACAGGGTCAGGTCCAGGTGTAGTTTCAAATCTGGCATTCCCAGCAATTAAGTGGTACTTTGATACCCAGTCACCCACTCTGTTTCTCAACTGATTCCAAATCCACAGTATGAAGGTATGTAATTGGCAACCTTAAACTTTCCAACATTATTTTTATTTATTTTTCCTAGTTGAAGATTTTTTTTTGTTTTTATTTTTTTTTATACAGCAGGTTCTTATTAGTTATCTATTTTATACATATTCGTGTATACATGTCAACCCCAGTCTCCCAATTCATCCACCACCACCACCCACCCCCAGCATTATTTTTAAGTGAGGCAAAGAATAAAGCTTAGAGTGGAGAATTGTTATCTGGAACTCTTAGCTCTAGTCTCATCTTACTGGGCTGGTTTCATGTCCTATAAAATGATTTATTTTTGTGTACATAAATGGCTGAACTCCAAATGTCAAAAATAAACTTGAGAAGGCAAATGACAAAGAGCTGAGCAGTAACCACAGTTAAGAGCAACCTATAGTGTTCATAGTCATCTGAGTTGGCTCAGATAAAGCAGACCATGGAAGTAGCATATGACTGGGAGCCAGAACAAACTTATTGCTGACTCTGCCACCAGCTTGTTTCAGTTTCTTTATTTTTGGACCACATGGGCTGCATGTTCTCTGGTAAGTGCACAGGATGCTAAGTGGACCTCATCATCGCTCTTGCCACCTGGGTGTAAGTGTGCTCATAGAAGGTAGTCCTGGGTGGGTAGTCATCATGGTCCTTTTAAAGTGATAGTAGTTATTTCTTTCCAGAGGAGTAGACATGTGGATGGAAGAATCATCAATGCAAAGTCATCCTTTTCTTCACTTTCCCAATCCTCAACCAGCTCACATCACTTTTCAGGTCTGACGAGCCTAGCTAAGTGTAAGATGAAACTCCACTTTCCTATCTGGAGAGCATGAAAGATGTGAAAGCTTATTTTAAGTATACTTCCTCTGTAATTCAGAGAAATTATACTTGAAAATAGTTGCTCAGCTCTATATATGTTGTGCAGACTTGTCTTTACTGGAACTTTTCCAGAGTGAATCCTTGTAAATCAAAGCAAAGATTAGACCCAGGAATAAAGGTATCTAATGAAAGTTAATGAAATCTTGATACAAATGGCAGACATATGTAGTTAGTGCTGTTTAAGAGTGTCATGGACGTTGATTTTTTTTGCCTGTACAGCATCCACTTTCCAGTCTTCTGATATCAGCGTCCTGAACTTCCTTGGGTAGAACCATTCCTCCTCCACCTTCATTCTATGTGGTTTGGGTTGGGATGACTCTACTTTCTAGATATTGAGAATTGCCACATGACCCATATTGATCCAATAAGGTAAAATCCTAGGAATTTTGATAGAACAGCTCAAGTCTGATGTGTGACTATGAGGGGATTACCAGCCTGAGAATGGAGCCACAGAGATAAGCAAAATCAAGAGATGAAGAGTAATAACCAAGTAAACAGTATAAATCAAGTCCCTGGATTTAGCCATGCCTGAATCCCTGTTGCCCCTGGACTTTTTACTTTACTTTAGATAATAAATCTCTTTTTACTGAAGCTTGGGTTGGATTTTTGTTACAATTGAAGAAGTTCTTACTCAAAAAAATTGCTGACAGCAGATAAGAAACATAGAGGCAGCATGAAATTGCAAGTAGAAAATACGCAGGCCCAGGTTATTAATCTCAGTTCAATCACTGAACATTTCTGGGACTTCTTCTTCACCTGTAAAATGAAACTGAAGTTTTATAAATGTTATTTATTTTATTGAGGATCTACAGATTGCATGCCATGCAGCTAGTTACTAGCATAGGCCTGCAGTGGGCAGCTGGCCAATGTTCTCATTTCAGGGCTCTGTTCACAAGATATTTTTCTCTGAGACTAGTAGCCTTTTATCTTATTGGATTGACATTCTCCACCATCTTTGGAAATTCACATGGATAAAATGGTATTGATTACGGACCATGAATGAATGTTTCTCCTATGGCAGAAAAATATTTAGTATTAGATGTGAGGGGGCATTGGAAAACTGACCCACATTTTTTATACATTAAACCAAAGATTGGTGCATTAGAGATTTTTCTCTCCTATTAGATTCTTTGAGAAATGTTTGAGAAGGATTTAAGTAAGTTATTTATTAGATCCCCAGTGCCTTAGTAGTGTATCTGGTACATAATGAATACTTAATACATATTTAGTAAATTGTTGATTATTTGGTGTTATTTCTGCTTATATTACAAAGTATTTCATTTTAATCAATAACACTTCCAAAAGAAGGAGATTTCCAGAAGTCTATTCCTTTGGTTATTTCGAAAGAATATTTATTTATTAATTTATTTTCAATAATTTTTTTAACATCTTTATTGGAGTATAATTGCTTTACAGTGGTGTGTTAGTTTCTGCTTTATAACCAAATGAATCAGCTATACATACACGTATATCCCCATATCTCCTCCCTCTTGTGTCTCCCTCCCACCCTCCTAATCCCACCCCTCTAGGTGGTCACAAAGCACCGAGCTGATCTCCCTGTGCTATGTAGCTGCTTCCCACTAGCTATCTATTTTACATTTGGTAGTATATATAAGTCCATGCCACTCTCTCACTTCATCCCAGCTTACCCTTCCCCCTCCCCGTATCCTCAAGTCTGTTCTCTACGTCTGCGTCTTTATTCCTGTCCTGCCCCTAGGTTCTTCATAACCATTTTTTTTTTTTTTAGGTTCCATATATATGTGTTAGCATATGGTATTTGTTTTTCTCTTTCTGACTTACTCCACTCTGTATGACAGACTCTAGGTCCATCCACCTCGCTACAAATAACTCAATTTTGTTTCTTTTTATGGCTGAGTAATATTGCATTATATATATGTGCCACATCTCTATCAATTCATCTGTCAGTGGACACTTAGTTTGCTTCCATGTCGGGCTGTTGTAAATAGTGCTGCAGTGAACATTGTGGTACATGACTCTTTTTGAATTATGCTTTTCTCAGGGTATATGCCCAGTAGTGGGATTGCTGGGTCATATGGTAGTTCTATTTTTAGTTTTTTAAGGATACCTCACTGTAGTTTTGATTTGCATTTCTCTGATGATTAGTGGTGTTGAGCATTCTTTCATGTGTTTGTTGGCAATCTGTATATCGTCTTTGGAGAAATGTCTGTTTAGGTCTTCTGCCCATTTTGGATTAGGTTGTTTGTTTTTTTGATATTGATTTGCATGAACTGCTTGTAAATTTTGGAGATTAATCCTTTGTCAGTTGCTTCATTTGCAAATATTTTCTCCCATTCTGAGGGTTGTCTTTTGGTCTTGTTTATGGTTTCCTTTGCTGTGCAAAAACTTTGAAGTTTCATTAGGTCCCATTTGTTTATTTTTGTTTTTATTTCCATTTCTCTAGGAGGTGGGTCAAAAAGGAACCATTTAGGTCTTTAATCCATTTTGAATTTATTTTTGTGTATGGTGTTAGGGAGTGTTCTAATTTCATTCTTTTACATGTAGCTGTCCAGTTTTTCCAGCACCACTTATTGAAGAGGCTGTCTTTTCTCTTTGTATATTCTTGCCTCCTTTATCAAAAATAAGGTGACCATATGTGCCTGGGTTTATCTCTGGGCTTTTTAACCTGTTCCATTGATCTATGGACTTCAGACTGTGCCAGTACCATACAGTCTTGATTACTGTAGCTTTGTAGTATAGTCTGAAGTCCGGGAGCCTGATTCCTCCAGTTCCGTTTTTCTTTTGGAAGATTGCTTTGGCTATTTGGGGTCCTAAAGAATATTTAAAAGTGGTATTTTCTTACACACATAAACAGTTAAAAAAATGGACATTTATGTATGATGATGCTTGCATTGTTTTTTTAAAACATAGCTTCCTTATGGACTTAATATTTTGTTCTGTAGAATTCTGCATTCTGCCTCTTATTAGTTTTCTAAAATTTGTTTGACTTACTTTTCACGTTACTTTAAAAGATTAACTTCTTCCTAAATAAATCAATATTATACATGTTGAAACTATATTTTCTTAAATGTTAACACATTCTACTCCCTTCCATCTTATTTGCCTTACTAGTACATTTTCCTTCATTGCACAGAGTATCAGAAGTACATTTAGGTATAATTGGGTCACAGATTATTAAATAACCAGCTTTTCAACTTAGTCCTGTAAAATTTCCAGATGCACACACACATTTCCTTTTCTGGCCACTGCTGCAGAGTATTTCTCCCCACTAAAACTAACTGAATGGAAATTTGTTCATGATCTGAATTTATATAATGACAGCTATCTCTTATTTGTATCCCCTCTTTGAAGTCTTTTTTAAGCCCCTAAACTGGATTTATAATTTATTTCCTATTTTCAGCTATTTATTTTTTCATTTTTCCTTCCTCCTTCACACACAGTGGCCTCAAATCTGTTCAACTATTCCGTTATTACTAAAGTTGTTGCCTTCCATGTTCCTTCCTTTTTCCCTCCTTACCCCCTTCTTCCCTCTTTCTCTCCTTCTTTCCTTACTTCTTCTTGTTTTTTAAGTTTATTTAAATAAATATTTTGAAACTGACTTACCAATAGAATCCCTCATTCTGGAAATTCTTGGTCACTCATGTAGGTCCGTGCACAAGGGCTCCATCTCCACCTTTTGATTCTATTATTATCTTTGTTCTTCTTTAATTTATATTGGTTTAGACCTCGGATTTAGACCCTGGATTTTTTTTGTCTTTTTCACAAAAAATAGTAGTAAAATAGCAACATGATCTAGCCTTCATGAAGCAGAACTGTGAGATTATTGGCCTGTGTCCACAGGTAGCTCTGATATGTGTATTTCCTGGCAGGTTAGCCTTTCTGTATGTCAAGCAGAAAGAGAGGAAGAGAGGGAATTTGGTTCAGTGGCTTAAAGCAGAGGTTCTGGCTGCACACTGCCTGGGTTGAATCCTGGATTTGCCATTTACCAGTTAGGTAAATTACTTAATTTCTCTTGCTCAACTTAATTACTTTAAAATGAGAAGATACTAATGGTACCTAATGAATCAAAATATTGGGAGGTTTAAACTCAAGCAGAGATGAAAAACTCTTGAAAATATTCTATATATGCTAACTTTTATTATTAAGTGGGAATTATATTGAAGTAGCTGGAAGAGAAAGATTAATATTTTTATGGATCATCAAAATGCCTAACTTAGAAACAAATGTTAAAATGATCCAATCATTCAATGACTCATTCAGACAGTGAATAAAGAGCTATATAGTTTCAAAGGTACTAGAAGCAAGTGCAACACTCTTGAAAAATTTCTTTCTATATTAAGAAAAATCTTATTGACTGTCTTCTTTCTTCCAGTTTTATTGAAGTATGATTGACATACAGCACTGGTGTATGTCAAGGTGTACAGCTTAAACTTATATATATCATGAAATGATTAGTGAACATCCATCATCTCATATGGGTAAAACATTAAAGAAATAGAAAACATTTTTTTTTCCTCTGATGAGAACTCAGGATTTCCTTTCTTAACAACCAACTTTCATGTATAGCAAAGAGCAGTGTTAATTTTTGCTTTTATTTTCCTTGCCCGCAGAGACATCCAAAAAATATTGCTAAGACTGATGTCAAAGAGCGTACTGCCTGTGTTTTCTTCTAGAAGTTTTATGGTTTCAGGTCTTACATTTAACTTTTTAATCCATTTTGAGTTTATTTTTGTATATGGTTTGAGAAAGTAGTCCAGTTTGATTCTTTTGTATGTAGCTGTCCAGTTTTCCCAGTATCATTTATTGAAGAGGCTGTCTTTTCCCCATTGTATATTTTTGCCTCCTTTGTTGTAGATTAATTGCCCATATAAATGTGGGTTCATTTGGGCTCTCTATTCTGTTCCATTGATCTATATGTTTTTGTGCCAGTACCATACTGTTTTGATTACTCTTGCTTTGTAGTATAGTTTGAAATCAGGGCACATGATAACTCCAGTTTTGTTCTTTAATCTTAAGATTGTTTTGGCTATTTGGGGTCTTTTGTGTTCCATACAAATTTTAGAATTATTCTAGTTCTGTGAAAAATGCCACTAGTTTTTTGATAGGGATTGATTGCATTGAATCTGTAGATTGACTATTTATTAAAAGATCATGTATATGTTTGTACAGCAGGAGAAGCTATGTTTCACTCATCTATTGCTGCATAAAAATCACTCCAAAATATATAGGATAAAACAATACTATTTTACCTGTACATGGTTTCTGTGGGTCAGGAATTTGGACAGAGCACAGACTGTCTTGTCTTGGCTCAACAATGTCTGGGGTCTCACTTGGGAAGACTCAACTGTCTGGGGATTTGAATCATGTGGAGGCTTCCTCACTTACATGTCTGGCACTGGATAAATGGATTGGGCTGTGATAAATGGAAGGCTTGGCTCACCCGGGATGGTTGACTGGTCTGTGTACCTGTCAATCACGTGGTTTGGACCTCTTCACAACATGGTGGCCTCAGAGTAGTCAGACTTCATACTTGGCAGCTCAAGCCTCCAAGAGTAAGTGTTCCAGAGAAGAAAGAAAGAGCTGCATGACCTATTATGAAATGTTGTATCAGTTTACACACTTGGTATCTGCAAAACTTTGGACTTGAGATCAGGCTAAAATGTTGCTAGAAAATGTTATGTTTGGTTCAAAATAACTTCCTATAGTTAAGGTTAATAATACCTTGTAAAAAAGGGCCAGAATTTGACCAGAAAATGATGAACACTTTTCCAATGATTCATAGAGTACTCAAAATTCCATGGAATTTCTATGAAGAATGTCCTCTGTTGTCCCTTGGCAGTCACCTTCCTATTGCTACAACAATAAGGAAATCTGGATATATCTTAGTGGGGTCAGGTCACTTGCCTTGGTATGGGTCTATTGTAAATGAATATGAAATAGAAAATTCTCAGTTCTGGAAATACGCTGTTTCTCTTGAGAAAAACAATGTTAGAAATGATTCCCAAAGAAAACTGTCTCCATGTTTGCAACTGGATTGTAAAACTTTTCAAGCTATATTTTACTACTTCATAATTTTTCTTGTTCTTCAGATTAAAATAATATCCTGAGGCAAATGGCTTTTGGATCTTTTGAGAGAAATGTTTTCAGTTCAGGATATAAACAAATATAGGACTGGATTTCTAGACCACCTTAAATCTTGACTTCTCTTTCCTTTTATGTTGAAGATCACTCCTTGTTATTTAGTCCCCATTGCTATGGATGGCTAATTTTATTTGGTTAAGGTGTGTATTTGTGTTTAATTTCACAATTAGGTTCTCAACTCCATGAACACAAAAAGTATTCCTTGCATATCTTTGTATGCCCAGATGGTGCTAAAAAAGTACCTTGACCAGTGGGTTCTTCATTTGTTTATTTGTCCAGTGTGTGTTCTTCATTTGTTTATTTGTCCAGTGTATAAAGAGGCACGCATTCTGTACCATACACTGTGCTAGTTCTGAAGGTTCATTGAATATTCATAATTCCCTTTATTTTCCAGCTTCACTTGCAGTTGGATTGGGACCATGTGACTAGTTCTGACCAACAGACTGTGAACATTTAACTGGGCTGAGACACTTAGAGTTGATGTGCCATCACCATCTCTCTCTTACCCTGTTACGGCAAACTTGCAAGTCAAATACTTAATCCCTCAGTCATTGGAAGTGAGATGGAAGTCCCCACCATGTACACTAGGCACTGTGAGTGAAAAATAAACTTTTGTTGCCTTAAATTATTATGATTTTCAGGTTTACTTGTTTCTACAGCAAAACTTATTCTATCTTCAGACACTAAACTTAAGCATCTCATAGTCTAGGCGAAGTAAGGACAGGTATGATTCACTTTTGTGTACGTGGCTGTTAAATAAAGTGACCTGTGGACTTTGAGGTTCTTAGTAGAATAAGAGTTCAATTTGATTGGTTTCTCTGGGTTTTGGACTTGAACAATCTGCAAGTTTGAGGGAAAACACAACTTCCTAGGGATGTAATTTCCTCATTTGTAAAATGAGAGGGCTGGCTGTTTTTCCTGCTTTAATTCCATCTTTGTTTTGTAACAGCTGTGAGAAGAGAAGAAACAGAGACTATAAAGATGTTCTATCTTTATAAAAATAGGTACTTTTCTGTGATTTACTGGTTAGGCCCTCACAAGACTACACTGAAGTAGCAGATGGAGGCAGGAAGGTCCATTATCTTCTAACTCACACATAGATCTTTCAGTCTATCTTCAGGGAAGCACAAAAATTTGTTGCAACACATTCATTGCTATCAAAAGGATTCCTTTTTCTTTAGAAAGAGAACTCCTTCTCAAAGTTCCATGTTGGATATTGCATCTTAGGGCAATCTTTTCTGGAATATCTTTCCATTCCCTTACACAAAGAAAATTATCCACAATTGCCTACATGCTATCTCTACATTCCAGACACACTTCCATTATTGTACTTAATACATGGTCTTTTATTATTGTTTTTTAAGCAGCTATTTCTGCTCTACTTATTGCATACTTTACAAGAAAAGAGGTTTTCTTCATTATATCCCCAGGGTCTAATCCAATGCCCAGCACACTATAGCCACTTAATAAATAGTTCTTAAGTAACTGAATGACAAGCAAGTGAATCCTTCACTGTTATCCAAAATTTCCTGGTAAACAGGACTTGGAAATGGATGAGACAGGGCTAGTACTCTAATCATTTTGCTGTTACCATAATCCCCTCCCCACTACCTTTTTAAAAAAAAAATTAATTAATTTATATTTTATTTTTGGCTGTGTTGGGTCTTTGTTGCTGCACTCCGGCTTTCTATAGTTGCGGTGAGCGGGGTCTACTCTTTGTTGTGGTGCATGGGCTTATTGCTGTCGCTTCTCTTGTTGCGGATCACGGGCTCTAGGCACGCCAGCTTCAGTAGTTGTGGCTTGTGGGCTCTAGAGCGCAGGCTGAGTAGTTGTGGCGCGTGGGCTTAGTTGCTCCACAACATGTGGGATCTTCCCGAACCAGGGCTCGAACCTGTGTCCCCTGCATTGGCAGGCGGATTCTTAACCTCTGCGCCACCAGGAAAGACCCTAACTTTATTCCTTTAAGAGAGGGGCCATTTCCGGGTAACCTGCCATGAAGTTGCATTATAAAATCATGTTTTAGCTCTGCCTTCTTGGCTTGTTTTTCAAGGGAATTAGGAGGTTTAATGCATTTGTGTTGTCAAAGAGCTTGAGATCTGCTCAGGAAAGTCACTTTAGAATGCCTAAGTGCTAGTATCATAATATTTATTGGGAACTGATGAATAGAGTTCTTAAAATAGTCTTGCCCATTGTGGTATCATTGAAAGCATGCTATATTAATCCCTTTTGTCTTAGGTATATGATTTCTGGAAGATGAATGGAAAGAGGAAATTAGTGGATTTTGGAGTGGACTGTATAAGAATGAACAATTTTTATAAAGGTCCCTTTTCTTAAAGTGACAAATGCTAGAAAAATACCTTTAGCTGCACCAAAATGGGCCTGGTAATTACAAGTCTAATAAATGGGCAAATCCCATATGCTGCTAGATGGAGAGTATGAGAGGCACCTCCGCATGGAAGTCTGTTTTGAGATGGGGCAGAGTAACTGCTGAGGGTCACTCTTTCCCTAAAGTTGGGTATGTCATTTATTGTCACATCCATTCTCTGGGAGAAGGGAGGGCTTCATTCTTATTTTTTGTGGGTTTGGTAGCCTTTGGTATTTACATCAGGAATAGATTTAACAAATGAACGTGTCTTCAATTCTGAGGAAGGATTTGGTGGTCAGAGCAATTGCTTCCTGAGGTGGGACAGTCACCTTCATTTGGGAGAGTTTGGGGAGAGGCTCAGGGAGACAGCTGGAGGGGAAGCAAATTACTCTACCGGGTGGTGCTAACTATTCTCTGAAGTGTTTCAAACATCTAGTCTAAAACGTGCCCTTCTCTCCTCTCTATAGCTAATGAAAAGGCCAAGGCTGAATTTCTCTTCTCATGCCCATTTTTTGCTTCTGGTTACTCAGTTTTCTCTACAAAGGTTCTCTTGCTATTCAGTCAAATCTCATTTTACTTCTGTAAAAGTATATAGTTTCTTGCCCAGTGCTCCCCAAAGACCTACCCTCTCCTAGTTTTCAAGAATGAATACACCAAAACAGAGAAGCTAGCCCAGTTTTTGCTCTAGGAGAGTACTTGCCATCATCATCCACAAACTTCTCTAGGTTACCCATTCTGCATAATAATAATAGTTACAATAATAGCGGTTCTGACACAGGGGGTATGCATGCAACTTTTGTCGTCACCATGTGGGGGAGGCAAGAACAGCATCTGTCGTACAAATTCAGTGTAGAACTATATCAAAATGATTGCTTGATAATCATCCATGTTTAGCACTTCTCTCAGAAAGACAGATTTTGATGACCATCAGTTCCTCTGATCAGAGGAAGGGAAATTTTTCAACCAAAAGTGACAGTAGGAGGTATGGCTGGGTGCGGATACGGGTACATTTGTCATGGTTGCATGTAAGGCGTGTGTGGGAGATGGCGAATAGAAAATAACTTTAGCTGAATGACATTGACATTATTATCTCTAAAATAGAAGTTGAAATTTTCTGAGAGTGAGTGAAAGAGGAGGCTTAAAGAGTGTGGTTATTACTCAGACTAGTCTATAGGTTATCAGATGTGTCTTCAAATTACACTTGTAAATTTCAACAAATTACAGAACTTAATTTTTTTCTCCATCATTATAAATCCTCTAGGTCTGTGATTTCATCAGACAGCATATATGCTTATAGAATGTCAGAGAACTGGCTGAATTGAGATGTCATTTTGAAAGCAACCTTTAATGTAGCACTGGGATACATGGGCTCAAATATTACCTGCAGTTGGAAAGTTGTGGACAGAGACCGCCTGAGTTTTAGTAAATTCTCATTAACTCAGAAGTCAGATGGAAGACAGGAGAGGTTGACACCTCCTGCTGCAGCTCTGTGAGTGTCACACATCACTCTTCTTTGTCCAATTGCCCTGTAAGAATTGGGCAGGGCACCTATTTCTACCCACTTCTTAGAACTTTAGGGGTGATTGCATCAGAATGAAACATTTTTTTTAACTTTTTAATTTTGTTGCATTTTCTTTCTTGGAAAGATTTACATTGAAAGAACTCTTTGTACATAGCTTATCTGTTCACAATTTTAGCAATTTGTCTGCATTTCTATTCTGAATTCAACTATTACCCTTTTGAAGATTTTCATGTCATGTTCTGTAAAATCTTCTTTTTACAGCCATAAAAAGAGCAGAAGTAGATATTGCTATTCAGTAAGGAGTGGGTATTGTTAGCTCAGTACATCAGAAATCCTCTGAATATAGAAGGATTTCTTCTAAAATGATACAAAAATTAGAGTATTTAGCAAAGAATACCATTGTCATAAGCATTTCACTTCCTAAAGGAATTCTAACCTTTAATTTCTCACTTCTCTTTTCTGAAGTGCTAAGCAGGGGAAGTTTAGTGTCAATACTTATAAAAGCACATTTTCCTTACTAAAGCAGTAGCATGGTCTTCTGGGTAAGTGAGGCAAATTAAAATTTAGGTGGATTGGGGTCTTTCAAACTCAGCTGCTACCTGACCTTGGTAATGCTGTTTACCCTCTCTGAGCCTCAAGTTACCCATCTGTAAAGTTGGACTCATAATGATCTTGCATTTACACACTCCTTTGAGGATTATAAAGGGAATGTACTATATAAACCAGGAACTTTTTATTCTTTATAGTTTTCAACGGAGAGTATTACTTACCTAGGGTTCAGAACAGATCAGTAAGGAGCTAGGAAGTAGGATTTTTGAAGAAAGGTTAAACTAAAAGTTGTGCAGAGAGCAAATATTTATATATTAACTTATGTAATCCCATTGGCTTCCAATATATGTTTGGAAATGTTTCTATAGGAAAAAACCAAATAGCTCCAACTCAAGAAGAAATTTCACTTGAGAATCCTGATATTCAACTTCAGGGAATGTTTAGCCTTTGTCAAAAATATAGTTTGATTATATTTAATTCTCCTACTCACTCTGGTAGGATGTTAGATGACCATTCTGTATGACCAGGCATAAATTTTAAAAATATATCGGAAACTAATTATTATCTCACTGCATGTCCTCCCTGTCTCAACTGAAGTTGGACTGTCTGGGCTGTGAGATAGCTGTAGTTGATTAGTAGTCGTCTTTAGTAGCAGGAAGCTTAGGGAGGTGTATTTTCAGAACAGATGTTAATTGTCTTTATTTAGCATAATAACAAACCTCTATGGATCTTGATTCCCAGAACTAGACCAAAAGAATATTCTACAATGGCAGTGTTGATGAACCCCGCAGGAGTCCTGTTATCTTTGGAGGCAACTATGACTTCATATCTAAAATAGATCATTGTTTACATTAGCAAAATTAACTTAAACCAAATGTGATCAAGTTGAGAAGGAATTGTTGTTTGGAGGAGAACAGATAAACCTAAGTAAAAAGAATTTAATAAGGCCTTCTGGCTTATGTAATGGTGAATTGCAAACAGATGGTCCAACTGTCTATCACTTAGCATTTATGGGTAAGGAGCAGTGCTAGAAACTGGGATATGGTAAGTAAAAAGCAAACCATTTCTATATACAAAGAAGTCCCTTAATCAAAGAAGAGGATAAATAAAAGAAGAACAACAATAGCATCATAATTCAGGAATTAAAGATCTTGATGGTAGTAGAACTAATCAGCCCTTTAAATGGGTACAATATATTAGAAGTACTAGCTTAGAAGGATAAAGAAAATTATGGAAAAGAGGAAGTGGAAGATAATGGAAAACATGTTGGAGTTTATCATTTATGAAATACTGAGAGCACCATATTGTGAGCTTCTGTAATATCTTTGTGTTATTTGGTGATGGAAAAATGACTTTAAATATGTATTTTATGCTGTCACATTTTATAATAGAAAGTTGTGGAATCTCCTTTCTAATATTTTGAAGGAGAGAATGTAGAGTGGTTTTCTGTCATCAGTGGCTCCAAATATAAATGATGACTTGACTTGAGGCATTAGGGAGTGGTGGAGACTATGGTGAAGTGTCAGCTGCCAGTTATATTTAGAGGAAAGAGGATGAACTTTCTGACCCCTTCAGTTCTAAGTTTTTGGCTATAAGTAAATTTCTTTACACTAATTTTAGGACAAAATTAAATGTGGCTTCCTTGACCAACAGATCACGTAAGAGAAGCTGGTCTTATGTGAACAAAGTTATTTCAGAGCCTAGAAAAGTACAGCTCATTTCCACAACGCCACTTTCTCTATGAGCATTTGGTGTCCTATCGCTGATTCCAGGCAGCATAAACTTTGTGCAGCTGACACTTTCTGACTCAACTCCTGCTATAATTGAAATTACTTTATTAAACAAGCCTGAATCATTTCAATTACTTCATGGGCTGGAGTGCTGGAGGCATACATGATGACTACATGCTGATTAAATTAGAGCTCATACACCCCAGAAAGATGTGCATACCAGAAAAAGGCTTTCTCTTTCTTCAGTATAAAAAAGTCCTCTTTAATTCATATTCACTGGATAGATCCCTTTGGGTTGTATATTAATATTCATAAGATAAACCACATACCTAAAGCAGAAGATTAAAATCAAGTCTCTTAATAAAGAAGCAAGAATAATGACTACAGTAAAATCTCCAAAAATGCCATTATCCCCCTGAAGAGTGAACAGTACTACTGTACATGTGTTGAAGCTGAGCAAGAAAACAATAAAAAATGAATCACTGCAGTGATTTGGATTTTAAAATCCGCTGGAGAGGAATGTGCAAACACAATCACTTAGACCAATAGAAGAGAATATCAGGATCAGATGGTTGTACAAAGCAACATCTTAAGAGTAGAGTTTACAGTTCACCTTATTTTGATATGAGAATAGATTTGTGCTATAGGAGATAGCACTAAAAATTATTTCTCTTAAATAGGCTATATTCTCTTGGATTCAGTACTGAATTCTGAGGATTGGGGATAAATTAAGCACTGCCCAGTTAGTTGATTCTTGCTAGTTTACCTACTGTATTTCTGCTTTCCATTTGTGTTGAACTCTTTTTGAAGAGACAAGGAAATTACATTTGCATATCCTTCCATAGATATTTACTGAGTGCCCATTTTGAGCTGGATACTTCCTTAGGAACTAGCAGTCCCACAATTAACAGACAAAACTTCTGCTCTCATGAAGCTTATATTCTAGTGGCAAGCAAAAAAACATCTAAACCAGTTATAATGATAATTTCAGAGAATGAGAAGTGCTGTGAGAAAACAAAGCTGATAAGGGTATTGGGGTGACTCGTTTTTGGTGGGAGTTGTGCCATGTTAAATAGGGACATCAGGGAAGGTCTGTCTCTAAGGAGGGGGCATTTGAGAAGAGAATACTTGCATATTAGTGCCATTATACTAATAATTTATTGTTGTATCATGCTTTAGCGTTTACAGGGCACTTTCAAATAAAATATATCATTTAGTCCTCATATCAATCTTGTGAGATCAGAATTATGATCTCAATTTTCTAAATGAAGCTAAGAAGGCTTAAGTGACTTGCCCCAAATTATATAGCCAGTGTGTGGCAAGACTTAGGTCCATGTGTTATATTGCAAAGATAATTTTACTTTACAAAGAAAACTAGGGGATTTAAATAAACTACTGCCACTTCAAAAATATTATTTTTGCATAACTTCCTTTCAGTCCTTGTGTATTTGTGTTTGTGTGCGAGAATGAGTGTATGTGTATTGGTTCAAAAAGAATTGAACTCTTTCAAAAATGTATTACTCAGTAACTAAGTGGTACATTAACATTTGGTCAAAACCAATTTATAAAGGAACTGTGATGTTCATTTCTATAATTTACAAATATTCAAGATGTACCCCTCATGTCACAAGGCATACATTAATCCTGTAGTCTAGCTCATTCCAAATACTCTAATATATCACAGTTAGAGGGTAAAATGACAGCTTCAATGCAGTCTTTATTTCCTCATCGCTAATGAGGAAGAAGACTACAAAATGAGGTTCTTGACATAACTTACATGCGAACCACATGTTTCTATAATCTGGTTGATGAGTAATGTAATTTTAAAGACTTCATTTTGCATCACCCTATATTTTGCATAGTGGTAATCAATTTCTACCTTTGTGCATTTTTAATTAACTCTACATGCCACAATTTGCTAAATGGTTCAGTTGTCAAATGCAGGTTTTCTCACTCCAAACTGTTAGTACAATTTCTACTTACCTAAAAAAATTCATCTTGTTTGTGCCAGAGCTTGAAGCAGTTGCATCTTCATTTTCATTTTTTTCAAGAAAGCTTTTCTAAGAAGCCATGTCCCAGGCGGAATGAACAGCATACACGAATGCCTGGGGGTTGGTACTTAGAGAGTGAAGGACAGAGTGACATAAGACAAAGATTGAACAGCACATAGTGAGGCCTGATCTGGGGGGCATTGATGCCATGCCAGAGGGTGTGAGCTTTCTCCTTAGGATGATAGGAGCCGTGAAAGGCTTTAAGCAGGGTATGGGCAAATTTACTTAGTTCCTTTGATTATATTTAAAATGTCGTTTTCTTTTTAAACTTCTTGTCATATAAATTTCATGAGAAACAGGCTGTTTACTATATGGGAGGGCATTTTATACTCAACCCTGAAGCATATTAACAGACATAACCCAAGTAATTCTTTCCTTTTCTTCTGAGCACAGTTTTTATCATCACTGGAAGAATTTGATGAGTCTTGAAAAATATATATTCATATTTTCAAACGTGTATTTCAGGAATTTAGTGCATCCACGTTCATGTGTTTGAGGGTGTTCATTCCATCATCATAGCAGGCTGTATTTTCTCCTCCTTTCATTCTCTCATCTCCTTAGAAAGCAACAATTAAAGTCAGTGCTGTACCAAAATTAGAAAGCAGCAGAAATATTCTCGGTATTATCATTTGGGTTCACACTGTTTTAAACTAGAGTCTTGAAGAAGATTGAAAAATTGGATTTGGGGATTGAATACTGACTCAACAGTAGGTACCTTCCTGTGGAGATTAATATTTTGTTCTGTTTGAGGAAAAGACTGATTTATAGGATATATTTGACTGAGTGTTAGAGGACTTGAGCTTTTATAATAGCTGTACATAAAATAGCTGTAATTTATTGTGCTAGGTTTTATATATACATACACACACACACACATATATATATATATATATATCATAATTTGCAAAACAACTCTATGAAGTCTTTTTCTCCCCCATTCCAAAGTGAGGAAACCAAGGGCTAGAGAGGTTAAGACTCTTGCCCCAGGTCACACACAAGAGGTAAAACCTGGCTTTGAACCAGCTTATCTGAATTGTAATATGCTGCTTCTAACCATGTCACTCATCCCCTCCCACTTCAGCAAGCCAACTTTAGACAAATTAACCTCTGTGGATCTCAGTTTTCTATAAAATATAGAAATTGGACTAGGTAAAGAAGTTAGACTAAATTATCTCTAAACTTTCTAGCTTGGGCATTCTGTAAGTGGTCTTCCTCTTAGACATTGCCAGTTGTGAGCAATAGAATTATTGATAAAGTCATTATGTGATTCTTGGTTTATATTGTGTTTTCTTTACAGGAAGAAAAAAGGAATCAAAGTTTTTAGATAGGCAAATAGTGAATGATAAGGATAGGGATTTTTAAAAGTGCAGACATTGGAGCCTGAGGTAGCTGGATGCCAGTCCTAGCTCTGACACTCACTAGATGGCTCGCATAACATTTCTGAGCTCCAATTTGTTTATCTGGAAAACTGGGATGATGATATACAACTTGCAGAGTTGCATGAAATTTAGAGATAATGTTTAAGTTTTAGATTTTCCTTGATGCAAGTAAATATTATCATTAATATCATTATCATTATCATTGACAGTGTGATTACACATCACTGTCATTATCAGAACCCACAACATTAATGATAGAAAAATGGGAACTTGCTGTGGTTTCCTTTGATAGCTACTTAAAAGAATGGTCTGAATCAGAGAATTGATTCACACTCAAAACAATGGATTAATAAAAAGAAATGAAATTGAGTTATTTGTAGTGAGGTGGATGGACCTAGAGTCTGTCATACAGAGTGAAGTCAGTCAGAAAGAGAAAAACAAATACCGTATGCTAACATATATGGCACCTAAAAAAAGAAAAAAGTGGTTCTGAAGAACCTAGGGGCAGGACAGGAATAAAGATGCAGACGTAGAGAATGGACTTGAGGACATGGGGAGGGGGAAGGGTAAGCTGGGACAAAATGAGAGAGTGGCATGGACATATATACACTACCAAACGTAAAATAGATAGCTAGTGCGAAGCAGCTGCATAGCACAGGGAGATCAGCTCGGTGCTTTGTGACCACCTAGAGGGGTGGGATAGGGAGGGTGGGAGGGCGACACAAGAGGGAGGAGATATGGAGATTTATGTATATGTATAGCTGATTCACTTTGTTATAAAGCAGAAACTAACACACCATTGTAAAGCAATTATACTTCAATAAAAATGTTAAAAAAATAAAAAAGATCAAAAGATCTATATTGGAGAAGTGAAGATTAATTAAAAAAAATCTTATAAGCAAAAAAAAAGCAATGGGTTAGACCTGAGTGGATAGACCATAAGTAGTTGAATATAATAATATTTACTCATTCATGCAACAAATAATAATTGAACACCTACTCATGGCTATGTTACTATTTTAAACTGTGGATTTAACAATAAACAAAACAAAGTTCCTGTTGTCACAGAATAACATTTTAGTGGGAATGACAGAAATAAACATAAATTATGTCAGTAGAGATGAGGGCAATGATGAAGTATAGAGCAGGGTAAGTGGAGAGAGTGTGAGTTTCTGTGTAAGAAACTTTTTTATTTATACAGTGGTTGGAGTGAATGCTCTCAGTGATGACATTTTAAAAAAGACCAAAAGGAGTGAAGGAACAATGTGGACATCTGAGGAACATTCCAGGCAAAGGGAAGAGCATGTGCTAAGACTCTGAGGTGGAAATGTGCTTTAACGCTTAAAGAAGAGCAAGGAAGCCTATGTATCTGGAGCAGAGTGAGCCTGAGAAGAGCAAGAAGAGGTGATGTCAGAAAGGTAGCAAGAGTCCATCATATTGGGTCAGATATGCTATTATAAAGTTTCTTGGCTTTTCCTCTGAGTGAGATCAGAAGCCATCAGAAAGATTTAAGCAGAGAAGTGACATACTCTGACATATATAAAAAGATTACTTTGGCAGAAGTGTTGTGAATAGACAGTAGGTAGGCAAGAGTGGAAGCAAGGAGACAAGTTAGGGGACTATTGAAATGAATGTGATAATTTTACAATAATGCTGTAATAATAATCCAGATGGTTTTAACAAGATAGTAGCAGCGGAAGTGCTAAGAAGTTGCTGGAGCTTGGATAAATCTACATGGTGCGGCCGAGATGATTTGCTGATAAATTAGTAGCAGTGCATGAGAGAGGATGAGGAGTCAAGGATGACACTAAGGTTTTTGGCCTGAGCAACTAGAAGGATGGAACTGATATTTATTGAGAAGGGGGACAATTGAGAAGGAGAAGACAATGGGAGGAGTAATTTTGGTGGTGGTGGTGAGTTAAAAATCAGTAATTCAGTTTTGAATATGGTAAGCTTGAGAAACTTATTAGATAATCCAAAGGGAGACACCAGTAAGAAGTGGAATAAATGATCTAAAGTTCAGGGGGAAAAGATGGTGTAGAGATAAAAATTTGGGAGACATCAGCATATAGGTGGTATTTAGAGATAAGGAACTGAATGAGATCACCCAGGAAGTGAGTGTCAGTAGGGAAGTGCGGAGACTGAGCCCTGGGACTTGCCAATGTTTGGATGTTGGGAAGATGAGAAGGAACAGACAAAGGAGACTGAGAAGGAGCAACTGGTAAAGTAGGAGGAGAACTGAGAGAGGGTGACTTGGAAGCTAAGCAAAGAAAGTGTTTCAGGAAGGAGAAGATGTATTGAATAACATGAGGGTTGGGAAATGACCTCTGGATTTTATATCCCAGTGGTTGATAGCTTTGGCTGCAGTGGAGTGTTAGGATTTAAATCCTGACTGGAGCATATTCAAGAAAGAATGACAGGAAACAGAATGTTTAAAATTTTTTTGAATAGTTTTGTTGTTACAAGGAATAGACATTGGGGGCAGGGTAGTTGGAGGGGACATATGATATCACAAGAAGATATTTAAACATGGGAGATGTTACAGTCTGTTGTATGGTGATGGAATGATAGGATTGAGAGTGAAAAATTGGTGCCGCTGCTGAGAGAGAGAGAGAGAGAGAGAGAGAGAGAGAGAGAGAAACATAATTTCATGATGTCCCTGACTAGGTGAAAGGGGATGGCCTGAGATATGCACACAGGCAGCTTAGGTAGCTAATCAGATTGCAGAAATCAGGGATCTATTAAAAGTCATGGGAATAAAGATAGAGACACAACTACAGAGCCAGAATCAAGACTGCAGTAGCTGGGGCAGCATTCTGCCTTTGATGCAGAAGCTTGTATGGCATACAGCAAATTGGGAGGTCCACGAGACAAGGCCACGTGGAATATTTGATTATAATCAGAAATCCATGGGCAAGAAGCTAGGCGCTTTCTGGATTATTGCTGCCATAATGATAATGCAGCAACACCCTCCTGGTCAGTTGGCATCGTTTTTCAGTCTTAAGAGTTCATTACCTATTTGTAAGTTTACTGAGAGCAGGGACAATACCTTATATCTCTTTATATCCTCCTTTAGCTCCTACAGTGCCTTGTACACAGTGGCTGCCAAATAAATATAAAATTGAATTGAAGATACTCCTCAGTACTAAAAGTATTTATATTGGGCCAAAGTAACAAATTGAAACGTGGAAAATTGAGCCTCTCAGTCATCAACAACCTATATGACTGATTACTTCTCAATTAACTAAATTTGACTATATTGACTAGTTTATCTAGAGATGGAGATGGGACTTCATGGACAGCTGTGCATTGAATGACCTCTTCCAGGTTTCCCAACCATTTACCAAAGAATATTTGGAGGCTGTCTTCCCAGCTTCTTTGTTTCAGTGGAAATAATGCACTTTTACTACTAAGTAACAGAATATTTCTATTTTATTCTAGCAAAGCAGGCCAACCACTGCTATTTCTATTATGATTATTTACAACACCCTAAATGGTAGAGAGAAGGGAGAGGAGTGAAATGTAAAGCAAAGAGTTTGCAGATGGAGCAGAGCTGCAGATATGAGCTCTCCCTCTTTTTGTCACCAGCTCTGTGATTTGGGGCAAGACCCTTATGTTTCTGAGCTTCAAAGTCCTCTGCTATAAATTATAATCATACCCATCTTGTTGATTTTGCAGATCACTGTGAAGAGCAGGTGAAAATGGTTGGAGAAAGATAAAATATTGCTCCTTTACTGGGGTCCATGGACAGGCTTCATGTGTATTTAGGAACCTCCTGAAATTGAATGAAGATTTGCCTTTATGCATTTTTGCATTTTCTCTCTAGATTCTTAAAGGTTTGTCTTCAGATTCTCAAAGGGTTTTGTGACAACATTGCTGAAAAGCAATAATAACAGACAGTGGAGTTGAAATAGTTTACTCTGGCCAGGTGTGATAACCCTAAATTACAATAATGTTTTCTGTGCCCAGGTGAGGGTTAAAAATAACACTGCATGCAGTAGTGGTTCTCCATCTTTAGAATGCATCACAATCACCTGGAAGACGTTAGATTTCTGGGCCCCACCGCCAGGATTTTTAATTCAGTAGGTTTGAGGTACAAATCTGCGTTTCTAATAAGTTCCCAGGTGCTGCGCTGCTACTGGTCTCGAGTCCACATTTTGAGAATCACTGGCATAAAGTATAGGTAAGCTCTGTAAGTATTTAGTAGGCAGGTTATTGGAGAAGCTTTGATTTTTCAGGAAGTGGGTAATATCGTTGAATAGATAGTGGTAATGGTCTCTACTTTGGACTTTGTTGAAAGAAAAATAAGGTTTTTTTTTGCATTTTTGGTAGTGTTACTAAAGCTGACCTCTTTCTTGAGCAGCATGTCACAGCTCAACAGCTCTTAACATCTCTCTTGGGGGCCAAAATGGTATAATATTCCATCTGACAATATGCCTGTTATTTCCCTGCTGATCTCACAGAGAGGCAGAATTAGAGCCTTGTGTCTTAAGTCCAGGAACTGCCGATGGCTGCCATGTGGGCTGAATGGACCCTTTAATTGAGGAAGTCACGGGGTTCTCTGTAAAGCCTTTACAAGGATATGAAAATACATTTTCTTTTGAAAGAGAAGGAAAGAGGCTTTTGGAAGTAAGTACCTTTTGAAGATGTTTCCATTCGTGGTGAACAGGGAGTGAGGAATTGAAATATAAAGTACTGTTTGTCATTTTGATTCTGTATTTCTTGCTGTGGAACATGGTCCAACATTACTTGCCCTGTTCCTTCCTTAGGAGGAGGATGTATACACATTTTCATGGCTGTCCTGGACAGCAACAAAGAACACTGGCAAATAGCATAGAAATAAAACTGCTAACTAGCAGCACCCAGGATGAGAAACATTTGGGCAAAGCTTGTTATTGTGAAGCAGGAGAACATATTTTAAACACTGCCAACAATATGCTCTATAATTTCATTCGTCCTCATAAATGCCATTTTTCAAAATCTCACTTCATTGCTATTTTAGTTTTCTCAGGCCTGCCCTCATGTTCATTTTGTTTGCCCTTAGTCCTTTAACACTTTCTTATCTTTACCTGACTGTTTCGAATACTTAATGTTTGGAGAAACTCTTTTTTCAGTCAGATCTGGTACCTGTCAAGGAACAGTAAATAAGCATAATATTATAGATTAGAGTTTTAAAAGGCTATTTAGGTTGCATCAGTGCAAGCCATATTAATATCTGAGATGCCAAGGAGCTTTCACAGTTATGGAACTCAGAGGTGACTAAAATGTCTTAATCCTTCAAATGTGGAAGAGGAAGAAGGAGAGATCATTTTCACTTTTACATAAGCAAAACTTGTCTGTCCAAGGGCATGCAGTTTTAGAAACAGAGCAAAAGGAGCTGAGCTGGCAGACAGTTTGCTGGGTGGGGGCAATCTTGTCTGTTTGCCTGTACAGGTTTCTTCAGTGCCCCCAACACTTATTCCCTTCAAAAAGAACTTGCAAACTATTTTTAAACAGGTCAGAGCTGGAGCATTAAAAATGGTGAATAGCTGTAAATCCCAGAGAAATAGCATATAGGTAAAACTACAGATATTTATGCAGTAGTTTTGGTTCCAAACATCCCCATTTCTCAAGGCATTTGAATATTTTTGGTTTACAAAATACTTCCACTTGCTTTTTTAATGTTAGAAGTGTCTACATTTTTATAACTCTCACTGAGGTATCTTATGCTTATTACTGTCTCCATAAAAGCTAGTGATTTGGTGGTAGTGGTACACTTTATGAGCTGTCATGGGATATGCTACATATTATGTTAAGGCAAGGAGGGAGAAGATAACAAACAAATCATAAAGTTGTCCATTTTCCTAGACAATTTTACATCTGTTTTCCTCATTTTTTAACGTTTTAAATGATCTATATATTTGGCAAAGTAAAACGTTTGTGTTGCTTTTTCATGCTTGGTGCAATTAAGGACCATGTTCTTATCAAAACATACATTTCACATTTTTTTTAAACCAAATAATGAAGAAGAGACTTGGATGCTTATTCTAGTTATGCTATTAAAGAAGTGAGTCATTTGTGAGTCTCCTTCTGTGTTATAAAGCCATAATAATACTAAGTTCTGCAGGTCTGGTTATAATGTAGACTCCAAGAACTAGGAGAATGAGGCAAAGTGATTTGATTTGTACATTGTGTGGTATTTGGGTTACTGCTGGGGTATAGTCCTCATTGTAAATTAATACGTCGGTATTTTATTTTATCAATACATTTATGAAACTTTGGTTAATGCAACATAATCCCACTTAGACTTGACCACTCTTGGGAATATTTGGTACAAAGATAAAGGAACACTGTATGTAAAGCTAAATCTAAAGATGCAGATTTTTTTTAACATCTTTATTGGAGTATAATTGCTTTACAATGGTGTGTTAGTTTCTGCTTTATAACAAAGTGAATCAGTTATACATATACATATATCCCCATATCTCCTCCCTCTTGTGTCTCCCTCCCACCCTCCCTATCCCACCCCTCTAGGTGGTCACAAAGCACCGAGCTGATCTCCCTGTGCTATGCGGCTGCTTCCCACTAGCTTTCTATTTTACATTTGGTAGTGTATATATGTCCATGCCACTCTCTCACTTTGTCCCAGCTTACCCTTCCTCCTCCCCATGTCTTCAAGTCCATTCTCTGGTAGGTCTGTGTCTTTCTTCCTGTCTTGTCCCTAGGTTCTTCATGACCATTTTTTTTTTTTTAAGAATCCATATATATGTGTTAGTATACGGTATTTGTTTTTCTCTTTCTGACTTACTTCACTCTGTATGACAGACTCTAGGCCCATCCACCTCA
>NC_041220.1:47948568-47949373 GCF_002837175.3 Physeter macrocephalus | reverse complement strand
TTTGCATTTCTCTAATGATTAGTGATGTTGAGCATTCTTTCATGTGTTTGTTGGCAATCTGTATATCTTCTTTGGAGAAATGTCTGTTTAGGTCTTCTGCCCATTTTTGGATTGGGTTGTTTGTTTTTTTGATATTGAGCTGCATGAGCTGCTTGTAAATTTTGGAGATTAATCCTTTGTCAGTTGCTTCATTTGCAAATATTTTCTCCCATTCTGAGGGCTGTCTTTTCGTCTTGTTTATGGTTTCCTTTGCTGTGCAAAAGCTTTTAATTTTCCTTAGGTCCCATTTGTTTATTTTTGTTTTATTTCCATTTCTGTAGGAGGTGGGGTCAAAAAGGATCTTGCTGTAATTTATGTCATAGAGTGTTCTGCCTGTGTTTTCCTCTAAGAGTTTGATAGTGTCTGGCCTTACATTTAGGTTTTTAATCGATTTTGAGTTTATTTTTGTGTATGGTGTTAGGGAGTGTTCTAATTTCATTCTTTTACATGTAGCTGTCCAGTTTTCCCAGCACCACTTACTGAAGAGGCTGTCTTTTTTCCACTGTATATTCTTGCCTCCTTTATCAAAGATAAGGTGACCATATGTGCGTGGGTTTATCTCTGGGCTTTCTATCCTGTTCCATTGATCTATATTTCTATTTTTGTGCCAGTACCAGACTGTCTTGATTACTTTAGCTCTGTAGTATAGTCTGAAGTCTGGGAGCCTGATTCCTCCAGCTCCGTTTTTCTTGCTCAAGATTGCTTTGGCTATTCGGGGTCTTTTGTGTTTCCATACAAATTGTGAAATTTTTTCTTCTAGTTCTGT
>NC_041220.1:47947325-47948294 GCF_002837175.3 Physeter macrocephalus | reverse complement strand
ACTTTACCAGATTCATTGATTAGCTCTAGTCGTTTTCTGGTAGCATCTTTAGGATTCTCTATGTATAGTATCATGTCATCTGCAGACAGTGACAACTTTACTTCTTCTTTTCTGATTTGGATTCCTTTTATTTCTTTTTCTTCTCTGATTGCTGTGGCTAAAACTTCCAAAACTATGTTGAATAATTGTGGTGAGAGTGGGCAACCTTGTCTTGTTCCTGATCTTAGTGGAAATGGTTTCAGTTTATCACTGTTGAGGACGATTGTGACCATGGGTTTGTCATATATGGCCTTTATTATTTTTAGGTAAGTTTCCTCTATGCCTACTTTCTGGAGAGTTTTTATCATAAATGGGTGTTGAATTTTGTCAAAAGCTTTCTTGGCATCTATTGAGATGCTCATATGGTTTTTCTCCTTTAGTTTCTTAGTATGGTGTATCACAGTGATTTGCGTATACTGAAGAATCCTTGCATTCCTGGGATAAACCCCACTTGATCAGGGTGTATGATCCTTTTAATGTGCTCTTGGATTCTGTTTGCTAGTATTTTGTTGAGGATTTTTGCATCTATGCTCATCAGAGATATTGGCCTGTAGTTTTCTTTCTTTGTGACATCTTTGTCTGGTTTTGGTATCAGGGTGATGGTGGCCTTCCATTTATTTCTGATCCGATGTTTATGATTTCTTCCCTTCTGCTAACTTTGGGGTTTTTTTCCTCTTCTTTCTCTAATTGCTTTAGGTGTAAGTTCAGGTTGTTTATTTGAGATGTTTCTTGTGTCTTGAGGTAGGATTGTATTGCTATAAACTGCCCTCTTAGAACTTCTTTGCTGCATCCGTAGGTGTTGGGTTGTCATGTTTTCATTGTCATTTGTTACTAGGTATTTTCTGATTTCCCCTTTGATTTCTTCAGTGATCTCTTGGTTATTTAGTAGTGTATTGTTTAGCCTCCATGTGTTTGTATTTTTTTTACAGA
>NC_041220.1:47946444-47946701 GCF_002837175.3 Physeter macrocephalus | reverse complement strand
AGTGTATTCTATTGTTTTTGGATTGAATGTCCTATAAATATCAATTAAGTCCATGTTGTTTAATGTATCATTTAAAGCTTGTGTTTCCTTATTTATTTTCATTTTGGATGATCTGTCCATGGGTGAAAGTGAGGTGTGAATGTCCCCTACTGTGGTTGTGTTACTGTTGATTTCCCCTTTTATGGCTGTTAGTATTTGCCGTATGTATTGAGGTGCTCCTATGTTGGGTGCATAAATATTTATAATTGTTATATCTT
>NC_041220.1:47934270-47946396 GCF_002837175.3 Physeter macrocephalus | reverse complement strand
TGCCACTCCCTTCTGGCTTGCAGGGTTTCTGCTGAAAGATCAGCTGTTAACCTTATGGGGATTCCCTTGTATGTCATCTTTTGTTTTTCCTTTGCTGCTTTTAATATGTTTTCTTTGTATTTAATTTTTGATAGTTTGATTAATCTGTGTCTTGGCGTGTTTCTCCTTGGATTTATCCTGTATGGGACTCTCTGTGCTTCCTGGACTTGATTAACTATTTCCTTTGCCATATTAGGGAAGTTTTCAACTATAATCTATTTAAATATTTTCTCAGTCCCTTTCTTTTTCTCTTCTTCTTCTGGGACTCTTTTAATTCGAATGTTGGTGATGGATCTGGATGATCTGGTCATCTGGTGATGACGCTGGATCTTGTCTTTCTGGTGAGCAGGTCCACGTCTGGTGGTGTTTTTTGGGGTGTCTGTGACCTTATTATGATTTTAGGCAGCCTCTCTGCTAATGGGTAGGGTTGTGTTCCTGTCTCGCTACTTGTTTGGCATAGGGTGTCCAGCACTATTGCTTGCTGGTCATTGAGTGGAACTGGGTCTTGGTGTTGAGATGGACATCTCTGGGAGATTTTCGCCTTTTGATATTACGTGGAGCTGGGTGGTCTCTGATAGACCAATGTCCTGAACTTGGCTCTCCCACCTCAGAGGCACAGCTCTGACACCTGGCTGGAGCACCAAGAGCCTGTCATCCACAGGGCAAATTGCTGTGAGTCATAATTAGCTTGAGGGGAAGAGTTTTCTTAAATCAGAGCATAGACTCCGTAATGGAAATCACTGGCGGAACGAGACCTGGGCCAGGAATACCTGCACTGTAATTGACCAAGTGCTGGAAGTTCCATGCAGACAACTCTGAGAGTTAAAATCTTCAGGGGGACCCAGTCATGGCGGCCCTACAAATTTGTGAGATTTGCCTACAGGAGCTCCACCAGATTTTCACAGTACATATTGGAGAAAAAAATCTCCGTGTACTTCCAGCAAGAAGAGGGGACAAGGAATCATTTTTGTAAAGGTTTAGAGTTAATTGTACAGGTATTCTGAAATTTGTACCTAAATGATCACCAAAATCAAAATTAAAAGGAAAATGATAAATTGGGATAAAATATTTATGGCGAATACAGTGGTTAAATGATTAATGGCCTTAAAGATACAGAGGTCTTAAAAATCAATAAGAAAAACTTTCAAATCACAATAGGAAAAGAACAAAGGACATGAATAGGGAATTCATTAAAAGAAGAAAATTAATTGCCAATTAGAATGAAAAAAAGCCCCTCAAATTTCATCAGTAATCAAAAGATAAGAGCTAAAATTACACACCATTCTTCTTGATCAAATTGGCAAAGATTTAAAAAGATGATATTTAGTCCTTAATCATTTATTCAGTATAAATGGCTGCCCTTGCACCTTCAGGGTGGCCCTGAGAGTTTAGAATGTATACCATTGTAACATGCTACTGTTTTCGTCCTGGGCAATGCAGCAATGGGCAATGAGACTAAGCTTTGAAATCAGGCACGGCAGGTTAGATTCCCAGCACTCCTATCTACAGTTTGGTGGTGAAGAGGCTGCCAGTTTCTTAAAACTTCTGAGCTTCCAATTTCTCTTCTGTAAGATGGGGATAATTTTCAGAGTTATTGTGAAGAGGCAGTGAAACTAGTAATGCTTCTAGAAAAAGGTAGCTGCTTAATAAATGGTTGCTATGCTCTTGTTTGTAGACTATTTTCTATAGTTTCAAACACAAAATTTCAAAGTTTGTATTTTGTAATGCAAAAGACTCGACCATTCAGAGTATGTGTCAGGTAGTAATGTGGGGTAGGAACTGGCCCAGCAGTAAATCCCAGGCTGCTTTGTGCTATGGGACATTTGACGGTGTGACTCTGGAGGTCACTTGCTTCTATATAGCAGGGATCTTTTTTTTTTTTTTTTTTTTTTAGGTAATAGGCATCTTGGAACTTTTTTTTTTCCCCACCAAAAATCTATACTGGATTTTGCAGTATGAAACATAAAATTCATATAGAACAGTGAGACAGACTAAGCAGGAGACAGAAAGAGGCATCATACATAAAGACAAAATCTGTTCCCTGGGTAACAGGCTAGTCCCCTAGGGGGAGTTTTGTAGATACACACAGGAGGAGAACCCAATCTATTACATAGATATCTGCAGTAGGAAGTCAAGAATGGGTCTCTCTAGAGTTAGAGAACTGCATTTGATGAAGCTGCTGCACTTAAAATGTGAACACTGAGCAACTGAGGACAGAGAGACTGAGGCAAAGGGTCTGATACCAATAAACAGCCTATGTGTGTGGTAGTGGAAGGGCTTGGAGCACAGAACAAGGAGCCTCAGGCAAGACCAAGTCAGGAAAGCAACAGGCAGCCTCTTCCAGGAAGAGTTTTTCTACTTGTGCAGTGATGAACAATTGGAATTAACAGTACACCAAAATGCTTATAGTTTAGTTTGTATATGTGTAGCCCCCATATCTACTAGCTCAGTATTATCCTGCCTGAGAAATAATAAGACTTTAGGACCTTCTCATCCAAACTCCATCTTCTCTCTCATTTATGGGAGTTTTTGCTGAATGGTAGTCTGTTGACTGAAGTCAGTAGCATTAACGTCTATGCGTCAGCTTCTTCCTGTCTAGTACTGGCTCCCACCTGTCCACACCTGCTGCCTGCAGACCCTTTGGAGAGACACTTTTTTTGCTGGCACTGACATCATGAGAATCCAGTGTCCACATGGAAGGTGACATCTCTGGGGCACCAGAACTGAGCTGGATCCCAGTAGAGGCTGGACAAAGGGCCTCCTCATCTCAGCCATACACTTTCAGGTTCCTGAAGTAGATCTACTTGTGACCAGTGAACCCAAAACTTGTCCAAGGGACCCAAATTGACAATAGCCCATCTCTGATCAGTGTGTCTTCTATGTCTTCCTTTATAGTTTCCTCACCTCATCAAAATGTCCTCTCTTCTCTCCTAAGTATAACCATTTCCCTCCCCCCCGTATCATCCCAAAGTGGCCCTGCAGGAGACTTATGATACTGCATGTGAGCAGGGGTGTCATCTGCAGCCCAGATGCTTACCTACCTAAGTCTTAGCCTGCTTAAGTTAACTCTTAGGGGCTTCTTCACTCCACTGTCAGTTTCATTGTCATACATTTTTCAAAATAAGAATCTGCATTGTAATGGAACAAACGGAGTAAACCCCAACTAGAAATTAAAAGGAACATTCTGCTTCCTGAAGCTGGAAGACCAGTTTGACAGGTCCCCACCTCTTCCAGAAGGGGCTCAGCAAAACTTGCTTTGGGCTGGGTGTGCCACACATTCTCTATGCTTCTGAATAGGTTACACTTCTTGATGCTTCATTTTATCAGCTTATAATTTTCCTTGGATAACAGCAAGCAATTTCTCATTTCCTTCCTCCTTTGATGTATGATCTTTCAAATATTCATAGATGTTTTCCCTGCCTTTTTTTTGCGGTGAACCTGGGGTATTTATCTTTAATCCTTCAGTCACATTGGTTTTGCTATTCTGAGTTCTTTCCTAAATGTATGACAGCTGGATGTTTCTAGAGTCTGGCTCCCAGAGTGGAATAAGAAAGTAAAAGCATTTGGGTACATGGCTTTGGGGCTTGCAGCCATAGGCAATAATGGTGTCCTCCTGGCTGAACCCAACCCTGTGTCACTTCTCTGGGTCTGAACCTCCGTTCAGGTTTTCCTGTTCTTCCCACTCCAGAAATAGCACAGCTGTGGCACCTAAAGAAATGGAAGTATGTTTTTGTTTTTTTCTTGGGCAGCATGAAAACATTAAATTTAGGAATCTCTATTCTGTTCTGGAGTAGAGTGGGGTTCAGGCGTGGGCATCATAGGAGCAAGAGCACAGAGTTGTACAGAGCTGGCTCGGTAGCCTTGGGTAAGTGACTTCAGTTCTCTGAGCTCAGTTCTCTTATCTGTAGAATGTCAATAATTTTTGAGGCTGAATTGGGATGTTTGAACATGGCTCTGACTGTTTGGAGTGTACAGTAGGCTCAAAATAATGAGATATTGCCACTATGATTATGCATTTTGGAACCAGAGAAACCTAGTTTTATATTCCACCTCTCCCACTCACTAGCCATGTGATCTTCTGTTAGGGGTCAGCAAGTTTTCTGTAAAGGACCAGATAGTCAATATTTTAGGCCTTGCAGGACATAGACTCTGTTGCAACTACTTGACTCTGTCACTATAGTGAAAGCAGCTATAGTCTATGCGGAAACAAATGGGCATGATTGCGTTCTAATAAAACTATTTATAGACTTGAAATTTGAATTGCATATAATTTTTACATGTCACAAAATATTATTCTTTTCACTTTTTTCAATCATTTAAAAATATAAAAATCATTCTTAGCTTGCAGGCCAGACAAAAACAGATGATGAGCTAGATTTGGCCTGTGGGCCATAGTTTGCCAGTTCTCACCTTAGGTCAATACTTCATCTCTCTAACTCTCAGTTCCTTTTCCTGTGAGTTGGTTTGGTGTCTGTTTCAGTGAGGCAAAGTGCTTTGCATATATTGTGTTCAATAAATTGTAGTTGTTATTATTATAATTATTATTAACATTAGAAAGTGGAGACCTGTATGTCTGCAATGGTATATATTTTTGGTTTAATATGATTACAACTAGGAAAAAGGGTCTCAGTTTAGTTCCTTTTTGAGTGTGTCTAATCAAAAGGGGTAGATGAATGAAATCCAATTTTATAAGCTTCCCATCCATTGTATAATAAAGAATTCATCTGGTCTTTGTCCTGGATTCTTGAGAGGGAGTTTCTAAACCCTTGGAATTTCCCAGGTGATAGGAGTGTCTTTATTATTCACTGTGGGCTCCAGGGATCACACCTGAGTTTATGCTAATGAAGTAACTATAGTGGGCCCCTAGACAGTGTCAGCATGGGAACAGGTTTCAACGTGAGAATATTGGGGGGACACATATTCAGTCTATAGCCATATAGATATATATTATTTTAATCCTCACAATAACCACTTATGATAGATACTGTATTATTTTATTCCTCTTCTATAGGTTAAATAACATAAAGGCACAGGGAAGTTAATAACTTGTCTTATTCACACAGCTGAAAAGTGGTGGAGTCAGAATTTGAACCCAAGCAGGCTGGCTGTGGAGTTCACGTTCTTAGTCCCTAAGCTATATTGCATCTTAGAAAAATAGTGACAGCAGCTAACATATTTGGGGTGATCGCTACATGCCAAGCATAACACTTGCCGATGTTAACTGGGGACCATTATTAATCCATTTTATAGATGATGAAACCAAAGTACAGAGAGGTTAAATACTTGCCTAAGGCCGCTAGGTTAGTAAGTGGCAGAACCACTGCCCAGTACTTTGTAAAAGAATCACCCCAGGGTTTCCCTGGTGGCGCAGTGGTTGAGAATCTGCCTGCCAGTGCAGGGGACACGGGTTCGTGCCCTGGTCCGGGAGGATCCCACATGCCGCGGAGCAACTAGGCCCGTGAGCCACAACTACTGCGGCTGCGCGTCTGGAGCCTGTGCTCCGCAACAAGAGAGGCCGCGATAGTGAGAGGCCCGCGCACCACGATGAAGAGTGGCCCCCGCTTGCCACAACTAGAGAAAGCCCACGCACAGAAACGAAGACCCAACACAGCAAAAATAAATAAATTAATTAATAAACTCCTACCCCCAACATCTTAGAAAAAAAAAAATCACGCCAGTTGTCTAACTTGCTTGAGGAGGAATATTTAGGTGACGAGACTGGCAATGGGAAAGTAGATTCAATTCTGTGGTTCTAGGGGGACATTGCTAAACCTTGTAGAAAGAAAAGAAGAGATGCAGGCACGGATACTGCAAAGAGTCGCTCACATACCCCACTAAGAGATACCACCAATAACGCGTAGATGGGGAGACAGTCCCTGAGTTACCTGTGGTCAGCATTAGAATAGTAAATCCCCCATCCACATGGGAAAATGTGTCAAGGAGCCCCTTTCCAGCTTACACTCTGAGAGGATTGTCAAGTGCTCTGGTGCTCCCCTTGTTTCTGCCTCTCCTGGAAGTCGAGAGGCAGATCAGGCTGCACTTTTGCTAAAGCTGGCCATTCTGAAGGTTGTTCAGACATGTGATGATGCATTTTGTCCTCAGGTCATTATGTTGTGGATGGGAATTACGGACTTACACCCTCTCTGCCACATCTTCCACTTTCACAGCCTCTGTATACAGATAGATCCTAGGGGATCAAACTTTACTTTTACAAACCTGCAACTTTTTTCAACAAACTTTTACTGTGAAAGGCAGAGACAAGACTCTCTAAAAATATGCTTTTTAATTGTTTCATTTTGGGAGAGAAAGAATAAACTATAATTTTTACATGGGTTTGTGTACAGATAATTATTTCCTTAAAAAGAGTAATAGAGAAAACAAAGTATGCCCGGTGGGGTGCACAGCAGTTTGCTGGCAATATTGATCTGGGGACTGGAAGCTTGTTATCAGATAAGAAATTAAAGGGAAGAACTGCACAGTTCACTCTTGCTCTGCGTGAGCATGCGGCATCTGTGCTCTGGATTCCGCGCTGGCTTTCCATCTGCTTGGGGACGCAATTCAAGGAGTCAAGGTGGAGATTGAGATCTATGGGCTCATGGTGATTGGAGCCTCACTCCTGAACTGTGCCCCTCTCTTTCTTGGCAGGGGCTGGTGACAGCTGAAATGCTGAAGTCCCCTTGGGAAGAATTCTGTATCGGGAATCTTCAGGCGGGGAGGTCCTAGGAGAGGGCCATCAGAGGTAGAATAGATGTCCTGTTATCCTGCAGCAGCCTAAATCTGTCGACTTTCACTGGCCCCTGGCAGAGCTGTCGAGCACTAATGTTGGCTTAATATAGTGGTGAGGACTCCTGGGTGAGGGGAGGAAGGTAAAAGCCAAATTAACTAGAGGATGGGCTCAGTGTCCTTTCTTCTTTTCCTCTTTCCTACCCCTGCTCCTCACATTGTGTTCCCTTTCTTTGTTAAATTGGTTAATTTGCCCCAGCACCATCTATGCTGTTGCCTCAGCTGGGAAGCCTGGAATCATTTTCCAGTTCTTTTTCCTTATTTCCCATGTCCGATTAGCCATCTCAGCCTCACATTTGACCTTTGCAACAATTTGTTTCAGAAGAGACCATCCCTTCCATTATTGCGATCTGCCCTAGCTCAGATTATCATCATGAGCTGCTTGTATTAGGAGATCTTAGTAACTAGTTTCTCTGCCATCAACGTGGCCCTCTCCAATTTAACAAAAACACAGATTCCAGAATGATTTTTCTTTAGTGGTGGTTCTCAAACTTTGCTACACATCTGAATCATCCAGGAGCTTTTTTTTTTAAACTGATGTTCAGACCATACACCATACCAATTAAATTAGAATCCCTTGTGGTTGGATCCTGGCATCCTCATTTTGTACAACTTCCTAAGTGAATCCAGTGTGTAGTCATGTCTGGAATCTTTGATCATTATCTAATTCTTTTTTCTCTTGCTTAGAAATTTTTCAGTTTCTAAGGCTCCCCATTGCCTGTAGAATTGAAAGCTTGTAGTCCTTAACTTAGAATTCCTAGCCCTTTATGGTCTGGCCATAAGCACTATTTTTAGTCCTATCTCTGCATCATTCTAGTTCTAGTTCTAACATACTGTCTTGCGTTATTCATCACTCCTTATTTGTACCACACATTTTTTTGCCTCACAGATCTTGCGCATGTTTTTTGTTTCTTCTAGAAACCAGACTAATTCAGAGATGATGAAGAAAAGGTCCCCAAATGAGGTTTTATTATCCCAGTGGAGGCCCTTGGAGTAAGCAGTTGTGATCCAAACTAATGGCTAAAGATATCCAGTTAGCACTCCCTCTGCATTTACCCCACTTAAAAAAAAAAAGTTGATGTCATGACCCTACTAAGAAAGGTCTCTAGCAGTTTGATGCTGCCCTTAATTATAGATGTCTCATTCATCATGCCCATAGGCTGCTTTCTAACTGGATCCCTCTGAGGAGCTATTTTCCCCCTTGGTCTAGATGAAGTGAATAATGTAAGAGTTAGACATGTCCCCCTTTCCTCCTTCCATTGTAGTTCCCTGCCCCACATTCATCTTCATACTGCAGAGTCCAAACAGAATATTTTATTTCTTTCTTCAGTTATCACATCTTTTAAGGGAACAAATGAATCTTTTACTTTTTAATCACAAAATTACCGCTTGTGCCTTCTGGTGCAAGATGTTCTATCTTCCCTGTAGCATTGCCTTCCGGCAAAGCACTGTGGCTCTCTTTTGTCCAAAGTCAAAGTGTAAATCCAGTTACTTTATAACAATATTGAATGAAATGAAAATCCCTGAAGTTTTTCTTCTCTGACTCAACATTTGTTTGACAAAAATGAAGTTGCCATTGTTTGAGCTGATGAAGATTAAATGGACTGCCTCTGAATTTAATTGAGTCGCTCGCTGTTTGAATAATATCCATGGTGGGTCCTCCTGCAATGTTTGGTGATTAATGGTGAGAATGAACAACAGTAACATCTGGACCCAAAGCTGTTCTTGGCTTAGAAGGTGTTCATTCCTTTGAGAAAAAGGATTCTCTGCATCATTGTCCAAATAATCATTAGCAGATAGATCAGCTGAGACATTTTAAAGTTTCAACATGTAGGGAGAAGAAAAGTTTTTTAACACTCTTATTTTATGTAACCAAGTTAAAATCAAAATTTACTATTAAAGAGGGAGATAAGTTTCTGTTTTTTCTGAGGAAGAGAAGGAAAAGTGGATTATGAATTAGAATTTGCTTATTATGAATAGATGTACAAAAAGGAGAACTCGGGCCTAGGATATGCTTCAGTCAGTTGTTTTAACTATCATTGTAGGCAATATTTAAGATAACTTTGAGGAATCATAAGATTAAAAATAGTTTTGCCTGGTTTTTATTATACAAATTTGTATAAACTAAACATAACAAAATAATAGTTATAAAAATTATTAATCATGAATAATTAAGATGATATAAGAAATAAAAGCACAAGAATGTTTTAGAAGCTTTTGTTTCTAAATGTTGACATACTATACTGGAATTATTACAAAATGTTTGGGTAAATAAAATGACTCCTACATCTGTGCTTGTTACCATAGGAATTCTATGGGAGGAGGGGGAGACAGCTAATCAAACACATTAACAAAATTGTTTGGAAACAGTGTCTTAACTAATGATATTTTAGTCTAATGATCAAGTAAAAATACAAGGAATACATTTTAAAGAGCCAACTGTTTAGAAGAGATATAACCCCACGGAGTTTTGGGATATATCAACATTATAAAACAATAAACACAAGCAGACTAGGGAATAGAGACGCTGTGTTTATCTGTAAGCTACGTTCATGTTTAGAAGTTTCATTTCACAATGTGAAGAGATACTATTAGTCAAAACAAAAATAGCCACTAGAGAAAAATGAACCAATAAATGTGAAAGAATTGTTTTAATCCAGGTCATCATTTGATATTGTTCTCATTTTGGCTAGCCGGCTTATTCTGTGTCAGAATGAGTATACATTACCATAATCACAAGAAGCTGGATTGGGTTTAGGCCTTTCACTAATATTGGAATATAATTTGCATGATAGGGAGTCAGTGTGTCTGCTCTACCAGGGGAAATCTCCTTACCTACATGATAAAGATTTGTTTTTTTTCTTAGCTTTATCCTGTTATAATTGGAAAACCCACATACTTTCTGCCCAAGATGAAAATATTTTGTTTGTACAGAATGCCAAGTTCAGTGATTATCTCACATACAGATAATAGTTTAATAATAGCAGACTAGTAATTTGTAGAATATGAAAATATATCTAATTACTTTATAATGTTGGAATCTCTTGTAAATACATTTAGGTTTTCAACAGATAGTACTGACCTTCCACTGTCTATAAGAGCTATATCTTATGAAGGATATAAAAGTGAATTAGATTTGGTGATTGTCCTCAGAGAGCTTAGAGTTTAGAATGGGAGACTAAAAAAATTAGGGTTCAAAGAATAATATGATAAGGATCACTGGGTTGGCAGAGAGCTTTATACACATCAGACTTATGGAGTCACACAATGACCCAGGGTGATAGAGCTTCTCCCATCTCAGAAGCTGCTGTTTACTGTGCTGAGGGAAAGACTACCCAAGTATTTCTCATCACACTGGCAGTTAAATGTGCAGCCTAGAATTGGCACATGTAACTTCCACTGTAACTTAAGGTCCAAAGAGAGTCACAGGGCCTCATTCGCTCAGGAAGTACAAATCTACCATGTGAAATGTTATTGGGAACTGGAAGTAAGAGTAATGACTATTCCAGAGTTACTCCTCTTGGGTTGGAATATCCAGATGCCCTTGACTCTGGGAGGAGATTCAGTGAGAAGAATATTTGACAGGGATTGATAATTTGGCTTAAGATTCACCATTGCAGATGAAGGAGACAGTAGCAAAGATCAATAAAACTAAAGGCTGGTTCTTTGAAAAGATAAACAAAATTGATAAACCGTTAGCCAGACTTATCAGGAAAAAAAGGGAGAAGACTCAAATCAACAGAATTAGAAATGAAAAAGGAGAAGTAACAACTGACACTGCAGAAATACAAAGGATCATGAGAGATTACTACAAGCAACAATATGCCAATAAAATGGACAGCCTGGAAGAAATGGGCAAATTCTTAGAAAAGTACAACCTCCCAAGACTGAACCAGGGAGAAATAGAAAACATGAACAGACCAATCACAAGGACTGAAATTGAAACTATGATTAAAAATCGTCCAACAAACAAAAACCCAGAATCAGGTGGCTTCACAGGCGAATTCTATCAAACATTTAGAGAACAGCTAACACCTATGCTTCTCAAACTCTTCCAAAGTATAGCAGAGGGAGGAACTCTCCCAAACTCATTCTATGAGGCCACCAGCACCCTGATAGCAAAACCAGACAAAAATGTCACAAAAAAAACTACAGCCAATATGACTGATGAACATAGATGCAAAAATCCTCAGCAAAATACTAGCAAACAAACAGAATCCAAGCAGCACATTAAAAGAATCATACACCATGATCAAGTGGGGTTTATCCCAGGAATGCAAGGATTCTTCAATATACACAAATCAATCAATGTGATGCACCATATTAAGAAACTGAAGGAGAGGGGCTTCCTTGGTGGCGCAGTGGTTGAGAGTCTGCCTGCCGATGCAGGGGACAGGGGTTCGTGCCTCGGTCCGGGAAGATCCCACATGCCGCGGAGCGGCTGGGCCCGTGAGCCATGGCCGCTGAGCCTGTGCGTCCGGAGCCTGTGCTCTGCGACGGGAGAGGCCACAACAGTGAGAGGCCCGTGTACCACAAAAAAAAAAAAAAAAAAAAAGAAACTGAAGGAGAAAAACCATATGATCATCTCAATAGATGCAGAAAAATCTTTTGATAAAATTCAACACCGATTTGTGACAAAAACTCTCCAGAAAGTGGGCATAGAGGGAACCTACCTCAACATAATAAAAGCCATATATGAAAACCCACAGCCAACATCATTTTCAATGGTGAAAAACTGAAACCATTTCCTCTAAGATCAGGAACAAGACAAGGTTGTCCACTCTCATCACTGTTATTCAACATAGTTTTGTAAGTTTTAGCCACGGCAGTCAGAGAAGAAGAAGAAATAAAATGAATGCAAATTGGAAAAGAAGAAGTAAAACTGTCACTGTTAGCAGATGACATGACACTATGTATAGAAAATCCTAAAGATGCTACCAGAAAACTACTAGAGCTAATCAATGAATTTGGTAAAGTAGCAGGATACAAGATTAATGCACAGAAATCTCTTGCTTTCCTACACACTAACAACCGAAAATCTGGAAGAGAAATTAAGGAAACACTGCCATTTACCACTGCAACAAGAAAGAATAAAATACCTAGGAACAAACCTACCTAAGGAGGCAAAAATCTGTATGCAGAAAACTATAAGAAACTGATGAAAGAAATCAAAGATGATACAAACAGATGTGAAGATATACCATGTTCTTGGAATGGAAGAATCAACATTGTGAACATGACTATACTACCCAAAGCAATCTACAGATTCAGTGCAATCCCTATCAAATTACCAATGGCATTTTT
>NC_041220.1:47917885-47934033 GCF_002837175.3 Physeter macrocephalus | reverse complement strand
TGAAAGCTTTTGCACAGCAAAGGAAACCAGAAACAAGATGAAAAGACAAGAGAAATTTTTTGCAAACGAAGGAACTGACAAAGGATTAATCTCCAAAATATACAAGAAGCTCATGCAGCTCAGTATCAAAAAACAACCCAATCCAAAAATGGGCAGAAGACCTAAATAGACATTTCTCCAAAGAAGACATACAGATTGCCAACAAACACATGAAAGGATGCTCAACATCACTAATCATTAGAGAAATGCAAATCAAAGCCACAATGAGGTATCACTTCACACTGGTCAGGATGCCCATCATCAAGAAATCTACAAACAATAATTGCTTGAGAGGGTGTGGAGAAAAGGGAACCCTCTTACACTGTTGGTGGGAATATGAATTGATACAGGCACTATGGAGGTTTCTTAAAAAACTAAAAATAGAAGTACCGTATGACCCAGCAATCCCACTACTGGGCATATACCCTGAGAAAACCATAATTCAAAAAGATACACATACCACAATGTTCTTTGCAGCACTGTTTACAACTGCCAGGACATGGAAGCAACCTAAGTGTCCATCGAAAGATGAATGGATAAAGAAGATGTGGCACATATATACAATGGAATATTACCCAGCCATAAAAAGGAACGAAATTGAGTATTTGTAGGGAGGTGGATGGACCTAGAGTCTGTCATGCGTAGTGAAGTAAGTCAGAAATAGAAAGATAAATACCGTATGCTAACGCACATATATAGAATCTAAGAAAATGGTACTGATGAACCTAGTGGCAGGGCAGGAATAAAGATGCAGACATAGAGAATGGACTTGAGCACACGGCGGGGATAATCTCAATTTCTTAATCTCATTTTCTATCATTTTCCATGGACCTTCAAAGCTTTTTACTTTTTTTTTTTTTTTTTGGCGGTACACGGGCCTCTCACTGTTGTGGCCTCTCCCATTGCGGAGCACAGGCTCCGGACGCACAGGCTCAGCGGCCATGGCTCACGGGCCCAGCCGCTCCGCGGCATGTGGGATCTTCCCGGACCGGGGCACAAACCCGCATCGCCTGCATTGGCAGGCGGACTCTCAACCACTGCGCCACCAGGGAAGCCCAAAGCTTTTTACTTTTGACATTGGTGCATTAAGGCTATAGATATATAGTCATTTTGATCTGAGGAAAAAACTTGGTTGGGCGTCTAATATTTTGCTTTCCAGTGATCCCAAGGGCAACTTCAGATTTGCCTTGCTTTCTGTAAATCCCTTTTGGGTGGTCTTTTACTTTACAAAACCATCTGTAATATCTCACATTTTGAATCAAATTTCATTTTCTGAATATCTGTGATTTGCGTTGGTTATGTATTTTTGAATCACGTGAAGTTTCGAGGAACCGTTTTTCTTCTGTCTTCCCCGGTTCATTTAGCTTAGTCACTTCAGTCACTGGAAGCTTGTTTACTTTTCTGTCATAGGTGGGACCTTTCAAACCATCTTGACTATACAGAGTTATCCAAGGCCTGGTTTAGATAGTCAGACTAAAGATTCCTTTAGAATGTCAGAAATAAAAATTGCTAGAGGTTTCTGGTCAAGGACTGGGTAAAATAGCTCACACTTTAATCAAGCTACAGTGTCTTAGAGTATAGCAGGGGCAACATGCAAAAGTAAAGCTCCCTTCTCTTAGGAGATGACAGCAATAAATCCTGTATGTGTATAGAAAATATGCCCATAGAATAAGCACATTCAATGCAGTATAATTATAACACATTTGTGTAACATTATTCAGTTTATGAAACATTTTCTTGTAGAGTCTCTGAGCTTGACAGCAGTTCTGTTAGGTAGGTATGATGGTTGTTAATATGATAGGCCCATTAACTGGTGAAAAAATGGAGACTTAGAAAGTATAAGTAACTTGTCCAAGGTTACATAATTGGATATAGAATTAAGGTTTTTTGAGTCCAAACTCAGATCTTCTGAAAATTAAAGGACTATACCTGCATATTTGTGACTACCTATTGGATAAGATTTCAGGGGCAGGGTCACTTATAGGCCCACTTGTCCCAAAATAGCATTCTCCCCTCCCCCGGTAATGGTAGCTCTTATTCTACTATTAACTTTTGGATGATGCTTATACTCTTTGTCATTCAGAGCCTTTGGAGAATTTAAGGAGATAATAATGACCTAGAAGGTTTTGCTTGTCCCCCCATTTCACAGCCAATGTTCAAATAAATTCCATAGACACTCCAAGATAGCATTTCCCCCAACTGCAGATTGCACTTCCTAGCTGTGTGATCCTGTACAAGTTACTTAATCCCTGTGGGCCTGAGTTTCATCTGTAAATGGGGATAATAACAATCCCTATTGCACTGGGCCGTTATGAGCATGATCTGTTCAAAACATTTAAAATAGTGCCGGGCACATAGTAGCACTCAGTAAATGTTGGACATTATTATTAATGCATGCAAAGTGCTTGGTAAGTAAATAAGCACTTACCAAATAAGTGCTCAATAAAAGAGTTAAAAAAATTAAGGAAAGATGAAGAAAGGAATACAAACTATACTGAATTCTGTTTTCAGCTCAGGCCTTGATGACTAGAAAGAGCAGAAGAAATAACTTCTCTGTGCAAACTTATAATCAGTGACCTTAGTGTAGCTGAATACTGAACCTCTTCTGCCCCTACTCTCTGCTAGAATTTATCACCATCCATCAGGAAAATGCCGACAAGCCACTGGACTGTGATTCACGGTGTCCATCAGAGCTGGTGCTGGTAATGGCCTCTGTTTCTGCCTCCTTGTGTAGGGTTTGAACCTGGAAACCCAGCCATTTACCTGCACATTTTTCAGTACTCTGTGCCCTTGCTGTAATGAATGGATTCGCAGGCACTTTTATCAGCAAAAATAACAGCAGTGCTTTTAGGAAGAATGTTCAGAAGCACATTCACAAGAATGTTAAGCTAGGCATGTAAGTAGTAAATGTGAATTAAGTCATCATATTCTGGCTAATCTCTAAAGAGACTGTGCCTGCTTTTGAGCAGGTAAGAAAAATAAAGGATTAAATTATTTGCGTGCAGTCAGACTAAATGCTAAGTTTGTCTTTAAGGCAAAATGTTTTTATTATTTCCTACTACGTCTGCAAGCAGGCTCTTGTGCTCCTGGCTAAGAAGATTAAGTGTCCAGCTACCTTGGACTTCAGAACATGAGGTTCTAACTAACTAGTCTTTGAAGAGGAAAGGCTCTTAGGAAGGATATAGAAAAAAATAAGGGATAGCAGCTCTAAGGCTTACTTTAGCATGTTGGTTTCTGCAGTGAGAATTAAATGGCTAAGGAAGATTTGCTTTTCTTTAAAAAAATGGCTTATAGAAAACCAGGAGTAATTACCTCTCTGGCAATCTACTCCAGAGAGGTGAAGGAAGCCAGAAGTAGGTAACTATAAACAAAAGTCATGCTAGGTCTACCTCCTTGGAGACACCAAGTACCCCATTCCCCGTTTGAGATTTGATATTTTTTTTCTTTTTTCCCCTTTTTAAAAAAATTGAATAAATTTTTACTCTCTTTTTTATAGGTTTAACTTTTTTAGATTCCACATATAAGGGATCTCATATAGTACTAGCCTTTCTCTGTCTGACTTATCTTGATTAGCAAAATGTGCTCAAAGTCTGTCCATGTTGCAAATGGAAGGATGTCCTCCTTTCTCGTGGCTGAACAATATTCCATTGTGTATATGAATTACATCTTTTTTTATCCATTCATCCTTTGATGGGCTTTTGGGTTGTTTCCATATCTTGACTACTGTGAATAATGCTGTGAGAAACATGGGAGTGTATGTACCTCACTGAAATCCTGTTTTCATTTCCTTTCGGTATGTACCCAGAAGGGAATTGCTGGATCGTATGTCAGATCTAGTTTTAATTTTTTGAGGAACTTCCTTATTGTTTTCCATAGTGGTTGGACCAATTTACATTCCCACCAACGATGTATAAAGGTTCCCTTTTCACCACATCCTCACCTGCATCTATCTCTTGTCTTCTTGATAATAGCCATTCTAACAGGTATGAGGTGATATCCCATTGCGGTTTTGATTTGCATTTTCCCGGTGATTAGTGATGTTGAATATCTTTTCATGTGTCTGTTGGTCATTTTGATGTCCTCTTTGGAAAAACGTCTATTTAGTTACTTAGTCCTTCTGACTATTTTTAATCATATTATTATTATTTTTTATTAAGTCGACTGAGTTCTTTATATATTTTGGATATTAACCCTTTATGCAATATGTAGTTTGTAAAATTTTTCTCTTATTAAGTACTTTAATCTTTTCATTTTGTTGTTTCTTTTGCTGTGTAGAAGGTGAGTTTGATATAATCCCATTTGTTGATATTTGCTTTTGTTGTTTGTGCTTTTGGCATCATGTTCAAAATATCGTCTCCAAGACCAGTATCGATGAGCTTCTTCCCTATTTTTTCTTCTAGGAGTTTTATGGTATCAGGTCTTATATTTAAGTCTTTGATCCATTTCTTGTTTATTTTTGTCAGTGGTATGAGGTAGGGGTCTAATTTCGTTGTTCTGCATATGTTTCTCCAGTTTTCCCAGCACCATTTATTGAAGAGACCATCTTTTCCCTATTGGGTATTCTTGGCTCCCTTGTTGAATATTAGTTGACTGAATATGCCAGGATTTAACTCTGGGCGCTCTATTCTGTTCCATTGGTTTGATGTGTCTATTTTTGTACTGTTTTTATGACTATGGCTTTATAGTATAGTTTGAAGTTCAGAAGTGGTGATACTTCCAGCTTTGTTTCTTTTATTTTTTCTCTCAGGATCATTTTGGCTATTTGGGGTCTTTTGTGAGTTTAGATAAACTTTAGGATTGTTTCTTCTATTTCTGTGAAGAATATCCTTGATATTTTGATATGGATTGCATTGAATCTGTACATGGCTTTGGGTGGTATGATCATTTAAAAAATATTAATTCTTCTGGTCCATGAACACATGATATCTTTCCATTTGTTTGTGTCTTCTTCAGCTTCGTCCAGCAAAGTCTTACAGCTTTCATTGTACAGATATTTTACTTCCTTGGTTGAATTTATTCCTAAGTATGTTTTTATTTTTGATGCTATTGTGAATGGGATAGTTTTCTTTATTTCTTTTTCAGATACTTCATCATTAATAAAGAAATGCAATTGATTTCTGTACGTTGATTTTGTATCCTGCCACTTTACTGAAATCATGGATTAATTCCAACAGTTTTTTGACTGACTGGTATTTTCTACATGTAAGATTATATCATCACCAAATAGTGATGATATTACTTCCTCCTTTCTGATTTGGATGCCTTTTATTTCTTTGTCTTACCTAATTGCTCTAGATAGGACTTTCAGCACTATACTGAATAGAAGTGGTGATGATGGGTGTCCTTGTCTTGTTTCTGATCTTAGAGGAAGTGTTTTCAATTTTTCTCCATTGAGTATAATGTTAGCTGTGGGTTTATCAATATATGCTCTTTATTATGTTAAGGTATGTTCCTTCTATACCCAATCTGTTAAGGGTTTTTATCTTGAAAGAATGTTGTATTTTGTCAAATGCTTTTTCTGTGTCTATTGAGGTTATTGTGTGATTTTAATCTTTCATTATATTGATGTGATGTATTATTACATTTATTGATTTGCATATGTTGAAACATCCTTGTATTCCAAGGATAATTCCCACTTGGCCATGGTATAAATCCTTTTAATGTGTTCTTGAGTTTGGTTTGCTAACATTTAGTTGAGAATTTTTACATCTACATTCATCAGAGATATTGGTCTATAGTTTTTTTTTTTTCTTGTGGTATCCTTATCTAGTTTTGGTATCAAAGTAATGCTAGCTTCATAGAATGAGTTTGGAAGTATTCCCTCCTCCTCAATATTTTGGAAGAGTTTGAAGAGGGTTGGTATTAATTCTTCTTGAAATCTTTGGTAGAATTCCCCTGTGAAGCGGTCTGGTCTTAGAGTTTTCTGTGTTGGGAGTTTTTTGATTACTGACTCAATCGCTTTATTAGTTATTGTCTGTTCATATTTTCTAGTTCTTCCTGATTTAGTCTTGGTAAGTCATGTGTTTCTAGATGTATTTATTTCTTACAGGTTATTTAATTTGTTGGCATGTAATTGTTTATAGTAGTCTCTTATGATTCTATATATTTCTGTAGTATCAGTTGTAGCGTCTCCTCTTTTATTTCTAATTTTATTTATTTTTGTCTTCTCTCTTTTTTCTTAGTCTAGCTTGTCAGTTTTGTTTACCTTTTCAAAGAATCAGCTCTTAGTTTCATTGATCCTTTCTGTTGTTTTTCTGGTCTCTATTTCATTCACTTCTACTCTAATCATTATTATTCTCTTCCTTTTGCTAACCTTAGGCTTAATTAGTTCTTCTTTTTCTAGTTTCTTGAGGTGTAAAGTTAGCAAAACTTATTTTGTTTATTTGAGATCTTTTAAATTTCTTAATATATGTGTTTATTGCTATAAACTTCCCTCTCAGAAGTGCTTTTGCTGCATCACACAATATTTGATGTGTTATATTTCCACTTTCACTTGTTTTGAGAATTTTTATTGCCCTTTTGATTTCTTCTTTGACCCAATGATTGTTTAAATGTGTGTTGTTTAATTTCCATATATTTGCAGATCTTCTCACTTTCCTCTTGTTCTTTATATCTAGTTTCATACCACTGTGGACAGAGAAAATAGTTGGTATGATTTTAATCTTCTTAAATTTGCTAAGATTTGTCTTGAGGCCTATCATATGATCTTTCCTGGAGAATGTTCCATGTATACTTGAGAAGAATGTGTTCTGCTTCTATTGGATAGAATGTTCCTTATATGTCTATTAAGACATATGTCTATTTGTTCATTTCCAATGTTTCCTTGTTTATATTTGTCTGGATGATCTATTCACTGCTGAAAATGGGATACTGAAGCTCCCTAAAATTATTGTATTGTTGTCTATTCCTCCCTTAAGATCTGTTATTATTTGCTTAATATATTTGGTGCTTGATATAATTCTTTCTTTTGAGGAATGCAACATGGATTAGTTTAACTTGAGTTAGTGCATAAACAGATATTATAAAGTACTTTAAAGGAAATTATGACAGCAACCCCACATTGAGGGCAGTTTTTCCCTAATGAAATTGTTGATGATCATGGGTTTGATTCAGATTGAAGTTAGCTTATTTTATTACTCACTACTCATCAACTCCGAACCAACTTTGACTTGCTTTTCCTTTACTCCAGCTTCCTCTCAGGATGTTGAGATATGTTATAATACCAATAACACTAATAATAAAGATAATACTTTAAAAATAACCTCTACATGTGGAGGGCTTGTTTTATGCCAGCACCTTCCTTTATACATATTTAATTTATTTCTTTCAACAATCTAAGGAGATAGATGTTTCATTAACCCCATTCTAAAGATGTAGGAAATTTAAATAATTTGATCTCATTCAGCTGGTAAATGTTAGTGCTCAGATCCAACCCAGCTCTTAACTACTACTATGATTATGACAACAACAACCACCACTACTACTTACTGCTATTAACTATAACTACAATAACAATAACAGCTACTACTATTGCAATAGCTACACTATTGAGACTATGACTACTACTACTACTATCGCTACTACTGGAAATGAACACTTATCCATTGTCACTTAAAGCTCCGTGATAAAAATAATCTTGAATCAGATCTGAGGCTGTTTTATTAATGATACATCAATAACTTTTTATACTTTTCTATTGAAGTAGCCCTAATGACAGGTGAAAGTGAATAGAGGGGCTGGCCATTGCCCAAAACAATCCTACAGAAGACTAGAACTATCTTGATGTTTTGTTTTTTTTCTTTAAAAAACACTCAAATTTTTTTTTCTGTAATAATAAATCTGTGTTGGTTTTAATATAATTAAATTTTTCCCTAATAGATTTTGAGTAAAGTTGACAGAATGAAAGCTGTGCCAAGTAATCTAGTGACTGTATTTTCCTAGTATACCTAGGTGTGTGAGTTCGTGCATACTAGGCTGACAAACATTGATGCATGATGGCAAATAATTGATTGGCTGCCTTAAAGAGCTAGAAGTTAATACCAGCTCAACCTTGAGTTCTCAGTTCAAATGCCATCTCTTTAAGAGAAAGGCTTCCTTGCTTCCCCTTAACCCCACAAGTAGGTCAGTCGATCTTCCATATTCCCCCTTCCTAGACACCAATTTTTCTGAAATATTACTAATCTTCAGTAGCTCATAAAGCTTTTGTAATTTTACAAAAAGTACATTACACGAAGGCAAAGATCATGTCTAGTTTTTCTCCGCTGCTAAATTCCTGGGTTTAATACAGTGCTTGACACATAGTAGGGGCCTGAAACTGTCAAGTGAATGAATAAAGGAATGCATGAGCTTTCTTCAGAGTCGGCTATCCTCTGCCAAAGCTGGGCGTGGATGTGAGCAGCATCTCTGGGCTTGGCAGTCTCCCTCTGTGCAGATCCAGTACAACTGGTAACTCGTTTATTAGTCATCTTTAGGGCATGAAGTTGTTCTCATATGTGATGTATCTGTAATAATGGGAAACAGGTATTTACATTTTAAAACATTAAAACTATAGCCATTTGGACAGGTGCCCATCTGTTTACCCTGTACTGGCTACTGATAACTTTTTAGTACAAGGTAGCACAGTCCCAGTAGTCAGCAGCACATGTCTATACCTTGCTCAGGTGGTATGAGATATGGTGGGAGGTGGTTAGGTAGAGAGCTTTGGTACCTGTCCATCTTCTATAGTAGCTGACTTCTCCACCCTTGCAACACTTGCTTTCCAAATGGGGTGCTTTTTGGGAATGGCAGAGTTACCCTCTTTGGCCAGTTGTTTTTTATAGAAACTGCAGGGAAAGGAGAATCCCCTGCAGGTTTCTCTATTTCTTTGGCCTAAAATTATTTTGGTCAGCCCATGCTGGGCTGTTTAAATAACACTGTGAAATTTTCACTTTTCTAGCACTAGGTGGGGATAGCAGTGTTCCACTTAAGTGGATTTTTCGGATAACTGAAACTTATCCTGCTAAATTGCAAACTTAAAAAATTCTATAAACCTGCCTGCCTTTTTAAACAGTATACTGACTGTATTTTACCTTTATTTTGATGGCTCATGGTCAGAAGTTTGAACATAGAGTCATAGGATTTTAAAGCATGCTGGGCCTTGATGAAGACCATCTGGTTCAGCTCCCTCACAATAGACAAGAGAGTGAGGCCCAGAGAGCTGGCATGACTTTCTGAAAGCTGCACAGCAGGACAAATAGAGACCTTATGAAAATTCAGCCCTCAGCTCTTAGCTGAGTGCCCTTCCCATTGTCCTAGATCAGAGGTTCTTTAGGTGTGCAGGGTTTTTCATCTCTTCAATAAGTAGCTCTAAAACTACTATGTTTATTAAGTTGTTATTCCTGATTTTCCTATTCCCCAACCCCCAACCCCTGTATCTTCTCTAGTTGAAACAGGCATATTTCATTTCTTACTTTCATGAGGTATTTACCTCTTATTCTGTCTTCTTATTTGGGGTACCTCTTCAATAAAGTGGGTGGTCATAAGGACAGGAGTGTAGACTTAAAAATTTTTTTAACTAATAAACTTTACTTATTAGAACAGTTTTACGTTCACAGGAAAATTGAGTAGAAAGTATAGAGTGTGCCCATGTACCCCTGGAGTGGGGACATTTTTATACTTTCTTTTAGTTCCCACAACTTAGCACAATGTGTTGTGTGTAGTAAGCACTTAATAAAATAGTTGTTGATTGGTGGATTCTGTCATCTAGTGGGCTGGCAAACCAAAAAGTGAAGGTTGTTTGAAATCTATTTTAAATGAGAGTACACTGTACTGTAATGAGGCTCTGAGGGAGGACCTGGGGTCCAGATTATAAATAAAGTGTAGCAGCTTTGTGACATCAATTTGGCTACTCCAGAGACCTTGCTTGCTTGCTTCTGAGTTTTCAGGACATTCTGGATGATTAAAGCCATTGGTTAAAAGAAGTATAACTAGTAGGAGTAACAATAAAAGTAATAATGATGATAATATTCTACATGAACAATGCTTTAAGCTAGGTTTGGGAGTTAGATTTTAGAACTAGTTGTGCCACCATAACACGGATAGGTCATGTTTACAGTTGTAACCTAGTGTCTAGCCCAGGGCCTGGTTTTAACCTGGTGTCTACCACAGTTTCTAGTTGTAACCTGGTGATTATCACAGTACAGAGGAGGGTTTCTAACCTTTAGAGGAGGCACTGTCTTCAGGCACTTGAATCCTGAAGAACAAATTGGAATTAACCAAGTAAAAGGAGTGGTTGTCTTTGAAAAGTACTTTATTCTGAGGGAAAATGAGTTACAAACTGCACTGGGAGAGAAAACCCCTTGAGAATGAGGGGACTGTAGTCTGTGACACCAGAGGAATAAGCAGAGATATTTCATGGAGGTTCTCAGAAATTTGCTAAGGAGCAGAAACTTTATCTGGAAATACAATAAGGAGGCACTGGAGCATTTAAGTTGAGAAATTACATGGTCAGAGTTGTTTTATAAAGATCACGTGGGCTTCATGATGGAAAATTTATTCATTCCACAAATACACATTGAGGATCTGCCTTGCGCTAGGCATTCTTCTACAAGGCGGAGATAAAGCTCTGATTAGTCATTTCCCAAATCTGAAGGAGCTCACGTTCCAGTGCATGTTTATGTGTATCGTGGCAGCAGTGGAGGTGGGGACAAGTAGATAGATATACTTACAATTTCAGATAGTGACAAGGGATCTGAAAAAAACATAGAATAAGGCAGTAGAAAGTGGCTGGGGTAAAGGGAGTTTTGGGGTTGGATGATCAGGAAATGGGATGGGACTCTTTGAGACGGGACATATATTGGAAGACCGTGAGTGGGAAGACCAGGTGGACTACAGATTTGCAAATGAAGGTGGCGAGGGGCTAAAGTAAGGTAGTGGTAGCAGTAATGGAGAAAAGGGGCCCATTACTGCCCAATACGGCAGTATTTAAGGAGGTAGAACCTGTAAGACTTGAAGAATAATTACATGTGAGAGGTGAAGGTTAAGGAGGTGGCGATGATGATGGTATCAGCAGCAGCTGCCTCTGGACCGAGCCTTGCCTCCTGGTCCTTGGTCATGTTCTGCTTGATGATCTGGTGCCCCTTGGTGGCCTGTTAATCTTGGACATTTTGGAAAGCATGGTGGTGACTAGGGATGGTTCACTTTCTTTCTTGGAACTTGGAAGATTGAATTTTATAACCCTCTTACGGTTGCATGGGGTCACAGCCCATTCAAGCCAATGGGCTGTGAGTGCAAGTGACACATGTAGTTTTTGGCTAAAGCACTTAGTTATTATTGGGAGGTCTTTCATTCAGTCTCTTACCCTGCTGTGTGGACCATAGGCTTTGTGTTAAGATGGCTGGGCTAAGAGATTCAAGCGCCTGGGTCTCTGGGTATAGAAGTAGTTACCTGGAGAGATCCCTAGGTGTGAGGGGACTTTGTGTGAGCAAGAAATAAACTTCTGCATGTTAAACCATTGAGATTTTGGGGTGGCTTGTTACTGCAATATAAACTAGCTGAGTGGGGACCTTCAAGATAGTGGAGGAGTAAGACATGGAAATAACCTTCCTCCCCACAAGTACATCAAAAATACATCTGCACATGGAACAGCTACTAGAGAACACCTACTGAATGCTGGCAGAAGACCTCAGACTTCCCAAAAGGCAAGAAACTCCCCACGTACCTGGGTAGGGCAAAAGAAAAAGGAAAAAACAGAGACACAAGAATAGGAACGGAACTTGCACCTCTGGGAGGGAGCTGTGAAGGAGGAAAAGTTTCCACACACTAGGAAGCCCCTTTGCTGGTGGAGAAAGGGGGTGGGCGGGAGAGGGAAGCTTCGGAGCCACGGAGGAGAGCGCGGCAACAGGGGTGCGGAGGGCAAAGCGGAGAGATTCCCGCACAGAGGATCGGTGCCGACCAGCACTCACCAGCCTGAGAGGTTTGTCTGCTCACCCGCCGGGTCAGGTGGAGGCTGGGAGCTGAGCCTCGGGCTTTGGAGGTCGGATCCCAGGGAGAGGACTGGGGTTGGCTGTGTGAACACAGCCTGAAGAGGGCTAGTGCACCACAGTTAGCCGGGAGGGAGTCCGGGAAAATGTCTGGAGCTGCCTAAGAGGCAAGAGACCATTGTTTCAGGTGCGCAAGGAGAGGGGATTCCTTCCCTGTCTGCCCACAGAAGGCAGAGCAGCGCCTAAACGAGCACCAGAGACGGTCGTGAGCCACAGCTATTAGCTCAGACCCCAGAGACGGGCATGAAATGCTAACACTGCTGCTGCAGCCACCAAGAATCCTGTGTACAAGCACAGGTCACTATACACACACCCCTGGGAGCCTGTGCAACAAGCCACTGCCAGTGTCCTGTGATCCAGGGGCAAGTTCCCCAGTAGAACACGGTGCGCCTCAGGCTGTTGCAATGTCATGCTGGCCTCTGCCACCTCAGGCTCACCCCCCATTCCAATTATAACTGCCGTACCCCTCCCTCCCCCTGGCCTGAGTGAGCCAGAGCCCCCTAATCAGCAGCTGTTTTAATCCCATCCTGTCTGGGTGGGAACAGATGCCTGAGGGCGACCTACATGCAGAGGCGGGGCCAAAACCAAAGCTGAACCCCAGGAGCTGTGCGAACAAAGAAGAGAAAGGGAAATCTCTCCCAGTAGCCTCAGGAGCAGCGGATTAAATCCCCACAATCAACTTGATGTACCCTGCATCTGTGGAATACCTGAATAGACAACGAATCATCCCAAAATTGAGGTGGTGGACTTTGGGAGCAACTGTAGACTTGGGGTTTGCTGTCTGCGACTGATTTGTTTCTGATTTTTATGTTTATCTTAGTGTAGTTTTTAGTGCTTGTTATCATTGGTAGATTTGTTTATTGGTTTGGTTGCTCTCTTCTTTTTTATTATTATTAAAAATTTTTTTGATTTTAATAATTTTTAAAAATTTATTATTATTATTTTTTCTTTCTTTTTTTTCTCCCTTTTCTTCTGAGCCGTGTGGCTGACAGGGTCTTGGTGCTCTGGCCTGGTGTCAGGCCTGAGCCTCTGAGGTGGGAGAGCCGAGTTCAGGACATTGGAACACCGGAGACCTCCTGGCCCCACGTAATATCAATCAGTGAGAGCTCTCCCAGAGATCTCTGTCTCAATGCTAAGACCCAGCTCCACCCAACAGCCAGCAAGCTCCAGTGCTGGATGCCCCATGCCAGTCAACTAGTAAGACAGGAACACAACCCCACCCATTAGCAGAGAGGCTGCCTAAAATCATAATAAGTTCACAGACACCCCAAAACATACCACCAGGGACTTCCCTGGTGGTGCAGTGGTTAAGAATCGGCCTGCCAATGCAGGGGACACAGGTTTGAGCCCTGGTCTGGGAAGATCCCACATGCCGCAGAGCAACTAAGCCTGTGCACCACAACTACAGAAACTGTGCTCTAGGGCCCATGAGCCACCACTACTGAGCCCACGTACCACAACTACTGAGGCCACCATCACCCTGATACCAAAACCAGAGAAAGATGTCACAAAAAAAGAAAACTACAGGCCAATATGACTGCTGAACATAGATGCAAAAATCCTCAACAAAATACTAGCAAACAGAATCCAACAACACACTAAAAGGATGACACACCATGATCAAGTGGGGTTTATCCCAGGAATGCAAGGATTCTTCAATATATCCAAATCAATCAGTGTGTTACACTGATTAAGAAATTGAAGGAGAAAAACCATATGATAATCTCCATAGATGCAGAAAAAGCTTTCAACAAAATTCAACACCCATTTATGGTAAAAAGCCTCCAGAAAGTAGGTATAGAGGGAACCTACCTCAATGTAATAAAGGCCATATATGACAAACCCACAGCCAACATTATTTTCAATAGTGAAAAACTGAAACCATTTCCTGTAAGATCAGGAACAAGACAAGGTTGCCTACTCTCACTGCTGTTATTCAGCATAGTTTTGGAAGTTTTAGCCATGGCAATCAGAGAAGAAGAAGAAATAAAAGGAATCCAAATCAGAAAAGAAAAAGTAAAGCTGTCACTGTCGGCAGATGACACGATACTATACATAGAGAATCCTAAAGATGCTACCAGAAAACTACTAGAGCTAATCAATGAATTTGGTAAAGTAGCAGGATACAAAATTAACGCACAGAAATCTCTTGAATTCCTATACACTAGTGATGAAAAATCTGAAAGAGAAATTAAGGAAACACTCCCATTTACCATTGCAACAAAAAGAATAAAATACGTAGGAATAAACCTACCTAAGGAGACAAAAGACCTGTATGCAGAAAACTATAAGGCACTGATGAAAGAAATTAAAGACGGTACAAACAGATGGAGAGATATACCATGTTCTTGGAATGGAAGAATCAATACTGTGAAAATGACTATACTACCCAAAACAATCTACAGATTCAATGCAATGCCTATCAAATTACCAATGGCATTTTTCACAGAACTAGAACAAAAAATTTCACAATTTGTATGGAAACACAAAAGACCTCAAATAGCCAAAACAATCTGGAGAAAGAAAAACAGAGATGGAGGAATCAGGCTCCCTGACTTCAGACTATGCTACAGAGCTATAGTAATCAAGACAGTATGGTACTGGCAAAAAATAGAAATACAGATCAGTGAAACAGGATAGAAAGCCCAGAGATAAACCCACACACATATGGTCACCTTATCTTTGATAAAGGTGGCAAGAATATACAATAAAGAAAGGACAGCCTCTTCAATATGTGGAGCTGGGAAAACTGGACAGCTACATGTAAAAGAATGAAATCAGACCACACCCTAACGCCATACACAAAAATAAACTCAAAATGGATTAAAGGGGGCTTCTCTGGTGGCGCAGTGGTTGCGCGTCCGCCTGCCGATGCAGGGGATCCGGGTTCGCGCCCCGGTCTGGGAGGATCCCACATGCTGCGGAGCTGGCACAGATTAGATTTTAGGAATATATAGTGGTGGTCAAAGCACACTTGAAGTAATTGCGGTGTCTCTGATTTTGTCCAGAAACCTGGATCAGGGGACTTCCCTGGCGGTCCAGTGGTTAAGACCATGCTCCCACTGCAGGGGGTGCGGGTTCGATCGCTGGTTGGGGAACTAAGATCCCGCATGCTGCGTGGCATGGCCAAAAAAAAAAAAAAAAAAAAAAAAAAAAATGGATTAAAGACCTAAATGTAAGGCCAGACACTATAAAATTCTTAGAGGAAAACATAAGCAGAACACTCTTTGACATAAATCACAGCAGGATCCTTTTTGACCCACCTCCTAGAGAAATGGAAATAAAATAAAAAATAAACAAATGGGACCTAATGAAACTTAAAAGCTTTTGCACAACAAAGGAAACCATGAACAAGACAAAAAGACAGTCCTCAGAATGGGAGAAAATGTTTGTAAATGAAGCAACTGACAAAGGATTAATCTCCAAAGTATACAATTACCCCATGCAGCTCAATGTCAGAAAACAAACAACCCAGTCCAAAAATGGGCAGAGGACCTAAATAGACATTTCCCAAAGAAGATATACAGATTGCCCACAAAGCATGAAAGGATGCTCAACATCACTAATCATTAGAGAAATGGAAATCAAAACTACAATGAGGTATCACCTCACACCGGTCAGAATGGCCATCATCAAAAAGTCTACAAACAGTAAATGCTGGAGAGGGTTTGGAGGAAAGGGAACCCTCTTACACTGTTGGTGGGAATGTAAATTCATACAGGCACTATGGAGAACAATATGGAGTTTCCTTAAAAAACTAAAAATAGAACTACCGTATGACCCAGCAATCCTGCTACTGGGCATACACCCTGAAAAAACCATAATTCAAAAGGAGTCATGTACCACAATGTTCATTGCAGCTCTGTTTACAATAGCCAGGAAGGACATGGAAGCAACTTAAGTGTCCATTGACAGATGAATGCATAAGGAAGATGTGGCACATATATACAATGGAATATTACTCAGCCATAAGAAATGAAATTGAGTTATTTGTAGTGAGGTGGGTGGACCTAGAGTCTGTCATACAGAGTGAAGTAAGTCAGAAAGAGAAAAAGAAATACCATATGCTAACACATATATATGGAATCT
>NC_041220.1:47884946-47910316 GCF_002837175.3 Physeter macrocephalus | reverse complement strand
AGACCTAAATAGACATTTCTCCAAGGAAGATATATAGATTGCCAACAAACACATGAAAGGATGCTCAACATCACTAATCATTAGAATAATGCAAATCAAAAGTACAATGTGTTATCACATGACACTGGTCAGAATGGCCATCATCAAAAAGTCTACAAACAATAAATGCTGAAGAAGGTGTGGAGAAAAGGAAACCCTCTTGCACTGTTGGTGGGAATGTAACTTGATACAGCCACTAAGGAGAACAGTATGGAGGTTCCTTAAAAAACTAAAAATAGAACTACCGTATGACCCAGCAATCCTGCTACTGGGCATACACCCTGAAAAAACCATAATTCAAAAGGAGTCATGTACCACAATGTTCATTGCAGCTCTGTTTACAATAGCCAGGAAGGACATGGAAGCAACTTAAGTGTCCATTGACAGATGAATGCATAAGGAAGATGTGGCACATATATACAATGGAATATTACTCAGCCATAAGAAATGAAATTGAGTTATTTGTAGTGAGGTGGGTGGACCTAGAGTCTGTCATACAGAGTGAAGTAAGTCAGAAAGAGAAAAAGAAATACCATATGCTAACACATATATATGGAATCTAAAAAAAAAAGGTTCTGGTGAACCAAGGGGCAGGACAGGAATAAAGACGCAGATGTAGAGAATGGACTTGAGGACACGGGGAGGGGGAAGGGTAAGCTGGGGTGAAGTGACAGAGTGGCATGGACATATATACACTACCAAAAGTAAAATAGATAGCTAGTGGGAAGCAGCCGCATAGCACAGGGAGATCAGCTCGATGCTTTGTGACCACCTAGTGGGGTGGTATAAGGAGGGTGGGAGGGAGACGCAAGAGAGAGGAGATGTGGGGATATATGTATATGTATAGCTGATTCACTTTGTTGTACAGCAGAAACTAACGCAACATTGTAAAGAAATTATACTCCAATAAAGATGTTACAAATAATAAAGAAATAAACTAGCCTGTTCTCGCTAATACAAGCATCTTGAGTTTAATATGGCTGTGGGATCACCAGGTGGAGGGGCTCTTTAGGTAGATATATAGGGCTGGCATATAGTAAAGGTCTGGAATGAGGATATAGAGTTGTGAGCCTTTCACAGGTATATGGTATTTGATGGGAATCAATGAGATCAAACAGACGAGTGAGCAGTGAAGGCTGAGGACAAAATACCAGGAAAAACAAAATTTAAGGGGAGGAGAAGAGAAAGAGAAACCCACACATACAAAAATGGAGTGGCCAGAGACGTAACAGGAGTATTAGATAGAGTGGTATGAGTTTGGAGAGGTGGAAAGGGAGGGACAGTACAAACAGTGGTTGCTCTCAAGTTCCTGTATAAGCAAGGCTTAGGGGCCGCAATACTGTTGGAAGAGAGCCTGGTGGTCTTATCTTGATTGCATCTGCAGAGAAAACAGTGTTTTTCTTGACCTTGTATGTCAATCAAAGTTGAGGGAATTGATGAAAATCATGGGGAAGAACTTATCTCTCGCTCTCATTTCTCTTGTTGCTACTGCTAGGTGTGGGACACATTATGAAGGAAGTATTGCAGAAGTTTCCTCATTCCCTTAATACATATTTATTCAGTACCTATAATGTACCAGGCATTCCTCTAGACATGGGGCATATAGCAGGGAGTAAAATAAAATCCTTGTTCTCTAGGTACTCCTCATCATTACAGACAAACAAATACATATACAACATTTCAGGTGATGGTAAGTACTAACTTGGGAAGTTAAACACAGTCAAGTGACAGAGTATGACAAGACAAGAGATAACATAAGGTATTCAAGGAAATATGACACTGACTATTCGAGCAGAGACTTCAGATGTGGTAGAGAGTGCACCTGGGGAGAGAGTGTTCCAAGCCAAAAAACAGCAGTGGCAAAGGCCCTGAAGCAAGGTTGTGCTTGGGAAGATGTTTGGGGTATAGCAAGGAAGACAGCAGAGCGAGCCGGGGAAGAGTGGTAGGAGGTGATCTCAGAGAGACTGTGAAGACCAGTTCCTGTGGGCCTGGTGGGTCTTGAAAAAACTGGTTTTTATTCTGAATGAAATATGGATCTTCTGGAATGTTTTGAGTAGAGAAGTGACCTGAAATGACTAACATTAAAAAAATCACTCTGGTGGTTCTGTGAGGAGGGAAATACAGGGGTTAAGGGTAGAAATGGGCAGTCTGATTAGAAGATGATTGCAAAAATCTGGATGATGCTTAGACTAGGTTAACAGTGGAGGTGATAGGAAGTGGCTGGATTTGGCTATATTTTGAAGGTGGCACCAACAAATTTGCTGGATGTAGGAGGAAAGAACAAGAGAGTCAGATAATTTCAAACTTTTTGCCATGAGCAACTGGACAGATGGAATTGAAATATATATATGTATATATATATATATATTTTTTTTTTTTTGGAGAGAGGGTTAACTGTAGGAGAAACAGTTAAGAGGGGAAAAATTTAGTGTAACTTCTGTATATGTTAAATTTGAGATGCCTGTTAGCTATCCAAGTGACAGTGTCTACTTGGCAGTTGGAGACACAGGTAGAACTTGAGGAAAGGTCATGGCTGGAAATATTGACTGTGAGGTTGCCAATTTATAGCTGGATCCTCTTCCTGGGGGCCAAATGAAGAAAGTATTTCAATGAATAAGGAATAATAAGTCCTGTTATATGCTGCTACTATATGAGGTTAGGTGAGAGTTGAGATATGACCATTGTTAGGATGGAGATTAAGAGCAGGTACAGTGAAATGGTGGAGACAAAAGTCTGGGTCAAGAGAGCATTGACAGAGAGGAATTTGACGCTGCAGGTATAAATAACTTTAAAAAATTGAGATTTGCTATAAAGGAGAGCAAAGAAATGGTACTTAGAGAGGAATTTCAAATCTGGAAGGGATTTTATGAAAGATAGGTGATATTATCATATGTTTGTTTACTGATGGGAGTAATCCAGAGGGAAAAATTCAATGATGTAGGAGAGAGGGGGTACAAAATCCTTGGTTAAGCAAGAGCATAAGAAATCCAAAGTACAAATCAAGGGGTTGGCCTCTGAAAGGGGTGTATATGGTTCATCCGTTTTAACAGGAGGGAAGGAGGAGTATACGGGTATAGATGCAGGCTGGTTTATGGCTGTAGGAAGATGTGGATCTCTTCTGACTATCTCCATTTTCTCAGTGAATAGAAGTCATGTCATAGCTGAGAGAAAGGATAGCAGAAGAGGTGTTTGGAAGTTTGAGAGAGAAAAAGATATGGAATATTCCTCTGGTGAGTGGGAGACTGAGAATGGGTTGGAGAAATATAATATGCATGTCAAGAAGCAGTAGAGGGCTTCCCTGGTGGCGCAGTGGTTGAGAATCCGCCTGCCGATGCAGGGGATACGGGTTCGTGCCCCGGTCCGGGAAGATCCCACATGCCGCGGAGCGGCTGGGCCCGTGAGCCATGGCCGCTGAGCCTGTGCGTCCGGAGCCTGTGCTCCACAACGGGAGAGGCCACAACAGTGAGAGGCCCGCTACCCCAAAAAAAAAAAAAAAAAAAAAGCAGTAGAGATTGTAGTCATAAATTTGAAGCAAGATGAATCAACATAATTATGTGTTCACATACCCAGTGGCTTTGGTACCTGTGATTCAGGTGCAGGTTCAGAGTGGTGTTTGCAATTATCAGGGTTGGGGTAAGGGAGGTTAGGGCATGTGCAATATAATGATAATAATGATAGGTTGTGGAGTCTAGGCTAGGGTGAGGAGGGCAAGTGAAAACATGGATGGGTTCAAATAGATTGTTGGAGTTGGGGTGCTAGAGGGAGTAAGCCAGAAGGTTAGCAGATGGAGCTCAGAGAATGGATACTCGAAATTGAGCCAATGGAAGCAGTGCAGTCATTTGAAATGACAGTATGTATAGAAAAGAAGGAAGCTGAAGTGGGGTGGAAGATGAGATCGTTGTAGCTGAGAAGGCAATGAAACTAAAAAGCCAAGATATTGGAAGGAATTCCAAGTGGACACTGAACTCATCAAGAGCAGTGGTGGAGAGTCACTGTGAGTCAGGTGCTGCCTATTTAAGAGATGAAGAGAATTAACCTGTGGATCTTCAGGTAAATACAACAGGGAGGATGAACAAGATGATAGAAGAATGGTAGCATGACTTTGAAGGAGTTGGGATTTATGGCATTCAGGGAGAAACATGTGAACCTCACATAACACCTTGAATATATCTTCATGATGCTATCTTATTCTACATTTTGATTTAGTCTGTGCCTTTTTTCTGTCTCTTTTAGAAGCCCCACCTCTTCATTAAACTGTGAGTTCATTAGGCACAGGAACCTGTGTTCTCATTTTTAACCACCACAGTGCCCAATCTATAGCAGGCAATTACCATTTGTTGAATAAGATTGAACCAAATGTGGAATTTTTTTTAAAGGTTTTTTTTTTTTTTTGATGTGGACCATTTTTAAAGTCTTTACTGAATTTGTTACAATGTTGCTTCTGTTTTATGTTTTGGTTTTATGGCCGCAAGGCATGTGGGATCTTAGCTCCCTGACCAAGGATTGAACCCGCACCCCCTGCATTGGAAGGCGAAGTCTTAACCATTGGACTGCCAGGGAAGTCCCCAAATGTGGAAATTTAAAGATCAAATGGCTAACAACCTCAGAGGATATAATTTTCAAATGAAATTTACACCTAGGTTTATTGTGTATACTAAAAACATAGCACTGTCAGCTAATCATGTGGTTCCAATTGTTTCTCCTGTTCCAAAGACATTAAAAAATATAATTTGATCATAAGTATTGCAAAGAAAAGCCTGGGGCCATTCTATTTGCATGTAAAGGTGCTATTTCCTTGTTTTTATGCTTCAGGAATAAAAATGTCTGGGAAGGAGAAGACATTTTCTAGCTTTGACCATTTTCGGAACCCCTTAGATATTTGTTTATCCAGAATCACTCTTTAAAAGCCAAAGAATAGTTAATTTTTACTTTGCAGAAGGAGCTATACCTCTGTTTTACCATGCCTAGGGCAAACTGGGCAAAGCAAAAACACTGTTCTTGAAAATCTCCTCATTGTTTAGTGGCATTGTATACGATGAATAATAAACATCACAAGAAAAGAGAAATTTTGATTGAAACTGTAAACTCAACTTAGATTTGCTTCCATAACTTATTTCTGCAGCATCTAAGTGTAAATTGTAAGGATGAAGAACTGTTTTATGTGATGTCCCAAATTGCCTTTTGAAAACCATGATGCAGTGTCAGCGCTTTGGTTCTACCATTGACATAGGTAATGGAGAGAGGCTATCTACCACACACTATTGCTTTCCGTGGGTAATTCACATTCTCCTTGTGTCTTTCAATTACTGCTGGCAAAAATGCATAACTAATCAACTTAGATCAAAGATACTTGATTTGTACTCTTTCTCATCTCTGTCACATCTTGCTCTCTGTCTTCTTTCCCTCTCCTTCCTCTTTTCCTAGACACTCATAAACCAGAATCACTTACAGATAATAGCTCCTTCAAAAATGCAGCTCCACAGGATTTAATTAAACCTTAAGTCCCAGACTGGCCTGGGGAGGCTGAAGTAGTGCAAGATGAATCTTTGTTCAGAGTGAACATGGGATTCTAGTGGCCTCAAGGTGTCAGAGACCAAGTGTATTAAAAGAGAGATTTGGCTTGTCGCTGCTTGTATGAATTCAGTGAGTTAAACAGTGGGCTGCAGAGTTAGCAGTCCTCCCTTTTGAGTGACCTTGGTTATGGCAGAATCCTTTCTTCCTGCTTCATTATCTGTGAAGTGGACTTTGAATACCAACCTTAAACGCTGTTGTTGCTTAGAAAACAACTTTTTATTTTTTTAATTTATTTTTTGGCTATGCCATGCAGCATGTGGGATCTTAGCTCCCTGAACAGGGATTGAACCCGCGTCCCCTGCAGTGGAAGCGCAGAGTCATAACCACTGGACTGCCAGGGAAGTCCCTAGAAAACAGCTTTTTAAACCTTGATCCCTAATATTTTTTTCTTTGGTTTACAAAGTCTAAATAACTATATGGGGGATATTTCTGTTGTTGCAGATAATTAGGTAAAGATGAAAGAGATTGTGTTGTTAATTGGTATCCCATGTTCCATCATATCTTCTAAGGTCCTGGGGTAAAGTAAATTAAAGTGCATTAAGACGGAAGTTACTGTACCCCTTCCATAAACTTCGAGCAAACTGCTCATGCAAATTACTATTCTTAAAAAAATGTCCTGGCTGGAAGAATTATTGTAATAGCTAACATTGACATAATGCTTACTATGTGCTAGAGACTACTTAAACAATTAATATAGAGTAACTTATTTATGCCTCACAACAATTTTCTGTGATAGATGCTGTTAATTATTGCCAATTTATAGACAGAGATAGCAAAGTTAAGTAATATGATCAAGGATCCCAACAGCATGTATATTAGTCAGTGTTCTTCAGAGAAACAGAATCAATAGGATATATGTATAAAGAGATTTATTGTAAGGAGTTGCCTCACGTGATTAGGGAGGCTGAAAAGTCTCAAGATCTTCAGTTGGCAAGCTGGAGACTCAGAGGAACTAGTGGCGTAAGTTCCAGTCTGAAGGCTGGCAGGCGCAAGACCCAGGAGGAGCTTATGTTTCAGTTCAAGTCCATAGTCTGGAAAAAAACAATATCCCAGTTTGAAGAACATCAGGCAGGAGATGTTACTCTTACTCATGGGAGGGCCAGCCTTTTTGTCTATTCAGGCCTTCAACTGATTGAATGAGGCCCACCATAGTAGGGAGAGCAATCTGTTTTACTTGGTCTACTGATTGTAATGGCAATTTCATGCAAAAACACCTTCACAGACACACCCAGTATAATGTTTGACCAAATATCTGGGTATCCCATGGTCCAGTCAGGTTGACACATAAAGTTAACCATCATAGCATGTAAGTGACTTAGCCAGGATTTGGGTCCAGGCAGTTTGGCTCCAGAGCACATACTTTTGGCCTTTACTTTTAACCTCTCTAAGGCCTTAGAGATCCTTACTGTCACCTACTCAACATGAAAGTCAAGCAATGCCCCTGTTCAGACTTTAACAAAGATTTTATAATTTTCAAAATTACAAATACCTAACCTCTTCCCACAAACAACATGTCATGATGCTAGGGAGATCTTACAAAGAGTGAGAGTTTGCTACTAGAATATTTGACCTTACTCCTAGGACATATTATTTTGTCCTTTAATATTTCAAATTGGCCAAAACTAGATCCTTGGTTGCCTCATAACAAACCTCAAACATTCTAGATTGGATATTTCGTGAACCACAAAAGGAAAAACAGACATTCTTTACTTTTCTTTCCTAGATCCTTATGCACAGAGAACTGTAACCGTGCCACAGGTCTGAGGGCTGGGCCTTCCTGCCTGATCCTGCTCTTCTGGAAATAAAACACTGCATGAAAGAGGCAAAGACCCTACTCACCTACTTTATAGTGATGGTTGCAGTCAATACATAAGTAAGTAAACATAATAGTATATAATTGAATGTGGGTTAGAGATAAAAGTTCTGTGACACCAATTGAACTGGGAAGAGGAAGAGAGATGGAAGATGTGAGTGAGGTGACTATTAACATAAGAGAATCAGAGGAGGCCTCTCTGGAGCAGGTGACATTTGATCAGAGATTTGAATGAAAAAAGGGAGTGAGGCACGAGACCATCTGTGGAAAGAACCTTCTACATGACAACTGTGTAAGTCAAAGCCTGAGTCGGAGTATGCTTTGAGTGCTTAAGGAATAGCATGCTTGGAGTGAAGTGAGCAAGGTGCAGAGAGGAAGGTAATGAAACCAGAGGGGCAGCCAGGGCCAGGTGATGTACGGTCTTTTGATTAATGGAAAAGACTTTGGATTTTGTGATGGGAAGACATGGAGGGTTTTGAGTAGGAGAATAACATGATATGGCTCACACTTTAAGGGATCTCCATGGCTGCTCTAAGAGAATAGTTACTTGGGAGCCAATGTGGAAGCAGGGAGACTAATTATGAAGCTATTGCAGCGATGGCTTGGGCAGGGTGGGTAGCAGTGGAGATGGTGAGAATTATTTGAATTTGGGTTATATTTTGCAGGTAGCATGAGGAGCCTTGTTGATGGATTCTCTGTGTGGTGGATATTAGACCATTGTACAAAGATCTTAAAACTTAGCAGATTTGCGTGCAAAAGAGTGGGTTGGACTGAGTGGTATCTAAGGTCTATTTCTCCAACACAGTGATTTTAATCACATTTACTACATGCTCCCTGAGATATAACAGCACTCAACTATATTATCAGCTGCAGTTAAACTTTATTCTTTCCGTATCTAAGGCTCAGAATATCTTCTTTGATCCAGGGTGATTTTTAATAGCAACATTATTAGTCCACCAAAACAGAAGCTGGTGAAAGAAAATGAATGAATGTTGATTGTATTCATGAAAATGGCAAGAAAATGTACAAAAGATTACAAAAAAAGTTTTGAGGGTGTGTATCTTTTAACTAAATATGGGAGAAAGAAACTCATGAAGAAGAGAAAAAACATATAAAATAACATGAAAATGTCCCTCAGGGAAGGACCAAAGAAAGGATTATTTCATTTAGCGGCATCTGCAAAAAATTGCCTGGCTTTATATCAGAAAAAAGTCCCGATAATCCAGTTTTAAAAGTGCTTGCTCCATATATTATGCATGACATTTACAGGCTGCCAAATTTCTAATTGAGCTGGTGATTAGAAGACAATGCAGCACCTCCTTTTCTCTTTCTTACTTTCTTGGACTCAGCATTGCCTCAGCTCTCCTTCTTCTGAATGTCTCATGAAAGTCAGAACAAAGAAAGCAATGAGAGAGAGACATGCATCAAAGAGTTGATTTGGTTAAAGAGAAATACCTAGCGGGAGTGTGCAACAGCTAAGACAGGAAGAGGTGGCAGAGGGGAGAAAGGGAACAAGAAGGGTCAGGAAAGAGTGGTTTTACCCGCAGTGTGTGAAGGTCGCAAAAGTGTCAGATATCAACAGTACCTGGGTTAATTGCCCCTGACACCAAATGAAATAAGCTCTGTTCGATTTGCAGGCAGCTCTGAAGAGAGATGGCTCATTTTTGACCTGCATGTGTATATCATGTTACTTAATTGGCCTATTGAAGCATGAGGGCTGCTGTGAGGCAGAAGTGGGGTGAGGGGGGAGGATGCGTGGTGTGTGTGTGTGTGTGTGTGTGTGTGAGAGAGAGAGAGAGAGAGAGAGTGTTAAAAGTGATAATTTATTGTGATTGCTTTTCATGCTCACCATAATAGACCACTTCTGAGCAATCAGGTTGTGCTCCTGTAGGACTTGGGGTGGCACAGGTAGGCATTATTTAATTCCTCTGTGAGAAAGTGAGCAACAGAGGGAGATAAAGTGGGTATTAATCAGAACTGTATGAGATTTGAGATGGCTGCATTTAAATCAATTCAAGAAATCGTCTGGGAAATCAACTCCCTGTTTTCAGCCGGCTTACACATTTTATTCTGGTGGGGGGATATTAGAAGCTTTTTTCAATCACATCTTCCCAGTTTGGTTCATCCTAATAAACTCCAGAAAATTCATAAGTCAGGATGAATTTGCTCTGACTGGAATTCCATTCCACAGTCTCTGAATACTGATGACCAGTAAGTGTTGCTGGGATGTTACCTGTTAGCCCAAGGCACTTCTGAGCTTGTTCTAGGTGCTAGCAAGGATTTCTCAGTACCTCCTGAGTCACAGGATATGGTTATGCCAGTTTGGGAGCTATGATCTAGTCAGTACAGGTGACAGAGCAAACCTGAAACGGGATAAAATGAAGAACCAGGAGTGAAATGCCACGGTATCTTGTTCTGAGCTTAATGTGCAGTATGGAAGCAGATTAATTAAGGAACATTTCCCTTGACTTTTGATTATGGACTACAAGAGATATTCTCACTGGCCTTGAAAGAATGTTTTGAAGAGGAACCCTATTAGTTTGGAACATACCAAAATTGAAGAATAAGAAGATAAATGCTGTCTGTCAGTCCTTAGCCTTTGACCACAGCAGTGGCACCCATACCTGAGCTCGCTTAGTTCCATCCACATGTGGACCCCAGGTTTGAGAAGCCCTGCGTTAAAACTTAACTTCTGCCACTTTAGGTTATTCCCACTTGGAAATACTCAATTGTAAGAGGGCACCCAGATAATCCAGAATTGCTTACATTGTTTTTGAAAGATCATTGAGGGACTTCCCTGGTGGCACAGTGGTTAAGAATCCACCTGCCAATTCAGGGGACACGGGTTCAATCCCTGGTATGGGAAGATCCCACATGCCGCGGAGCAACTAAGCCCGGGCGCCACAACTACTGAGCCTGCGCTCTAGAGCCTGTGAGCCACAACTACTGGAGCCTGTGCATCTAGAACCCGTGCTCCGCAACAAGAGAAGCCACCGCAGTGAGAAGCCCTTGCACCGCAATGAAGAGTAGCCCCCGGTCGCCGCAACTAGAGAAAGCCCGCGTGCAGCAAAGACCCAACACAGCCAAAAATAAATAAATAAATAAGTTAATTAATTAAAAAAAAGATCATTGAAACGAAAACATGCACTGCATAATCATAATACCTGAAGATTTTCCCAAAAACATATCCATGGATTCCGAGGAGTCCTTGAGAAGAGGCACTTGGCTGTAGGATTCTTCTAAAATAAATCCTGGGGCATGTAAGCTCTTCTTTGGGCATTATTCGGTAGGATCTCTGGTAGACAAATGTATTCTTTAGGGTCACCTGTGTGCTGTGAGTTGATGTTCCAATGCACTTAATGCATGCCCTCCCAGGGTCCCCATCTTTCCACCCTCTTTTGTTCCAAGGGACCCAGAACAACTAATGGGCCATCTCATATGGCCTAATATATAAAAAAAATAGTTTGCTCAGGGTTAATGAAAGGGCTGATAATTTCTAAGATAAATTTACACGATTCAAAGATTCTGAGACATGGTTTCAAATTAATAAGAATAAAAAGAGTCGTATGAGACAAAACATTTGTTTATCTGAATATAAAAAGATTCTAATCAAGGGACTGGTGATAAAGCCTAAATTACAGTGTTTGGTTGCTAAATCCTGCATCCATACCAGAATTGCAAAGCACCTCTTACCAACTGGTTGGTCTTTTCAAATTGTCTCTTTTGGCATATGTGTTGCTTACAGACCTCAATAAAAATGGTTAACGTATATCGGCCAGTATATATTTTTGTAAATGTGTTTATTTTGAAAACACACATTGTTTTCCCAATGCAACATCTTGGGCCATACATAAATCAAAGTTGCTTAGTATGTTATTGACTCAGTGGGCTACCGGGGATTTTAATGGACCTCTAAGCCCTGTTGGGTTCATCTTTCTGTGTTTAAAAAAGAAAAAAGAGAGAGAGAGAGAGAAAGAAAGATCTTGCTCTTCATCTTATCTGGGAGAGGAGAGTAGAAAGGAACCAGAGACAAAGGCCTAAATTCACCTTTTGAGAAACGCAAGCAACAGAAAATAATAAGACATAGCTCCAAATTTTGCAGAATAAATGGATCTGTTGTGTAAAGGTTAAGGAAAGAGAAAGAAATGGTTTTCTCAGAGTTGCTTGCACACGTTTGCCCTCCTTGGCCTTCTTTCTCTGGGAATTCTGATGCTTTGTCCCATTTGGAGATGCCAGTGCCATCCTGGGTACACATTGAGGTAGAATTAGTTCCATTCCCTGTCCAGTGGCCCTGGTCTCAGCTAGGCAGACCAGATTCAGAGCCAGGGGAAGGAGGCAGAACATACTTGGGGATAAAGGTGGGAAGCACAGGAAGGAGGGGTCTGTCAGTGGCCAGGAGCATCAACCAGAAACCTGTTTGACAAAAATAAAGCATGAAAGCTGGAGCTGATTTTCTTCCTTCAGGTGTTATTGCTTCCCACCAAATCCTGAGCTGTCAGTGTCTCTTCTGAGTGTGCTTCCATTCCCTTCCAGATAGCATGTCCATTTCCAAGACAGGCCTTTGCAGTACTACTTTTCATGTGTTCCTGGTTGATGAATAGTATTAAAAACAATAATAATGCTTTTAGATATATCATGAAAATAGGATACTAACAATAGGTAGGCTTCATTAGTTGAGCTCGTGTTTTCATAATATCCATGAATAACTGAGCTCAGAGTGAAACTCTTTTTTATTCTACCCAGAGCTCTGATGTGGAGATGTAAAGTGCCTTCTATACTCAGTACTGCTTGTTAAAAAAATTCTGTTGCTTCTCTTAAATCTACATCTTTTGCAAAGAAATCTGAACTCTTCCTTTTTCTTCTTATTCTGGAAGATGAAGATAGAACACAGTCCTCGTGATCCATCACATATGATCAGCTCCTATTTTATCCACCTGTGAAATATCACTTAGTGGATTCACTGGGGAAGGGGGGAAAGCCGTGGAGCGGGGGGATGGTGGTGTACTGAATTGGGCGATTGGGATTGACATGTATACACTGATGTGTGTAAAATGATGACTAATAAGAACCTGCTGTATAAAAAAATAAATAAAATAAAATTCAAAAATTAAACAAACAAAACAATTAATACTCAACTTTCTTTGGGTTATTTGTATGGAAAAAAAAAAAAGATTGCCCTTCATTTGCCATAGGGGTGTTGCCAGTCTACATTCTCTGTACTATTTATGATATATATTCAAGAAAAATTCAAACTGACTTTAATATTAATTGAAGAAAAATTATAAACAAGAACATAAATTCTATGCAAACACTGAAAATCATTCTAGAAGTATGTATATAAATTGTAGATTTTCCAAGGTTGGTATTACCTGAACCATGATTACTCTTCATTGGAGCTGTAAAGCATATGAAGACACAGAAATATGTATATTTTAAAATTATTTCATGTTTTTTCCTTGATGACCTAAAGAGAGTCTGTATTGATAGGCTAGAAGCGCACATTTTAACAGTAGTTAATAAAGTCTGTTGCACCTACAGACACTTTGCCTACAGGATTATTGACCCCATTTACTCCCAATGTGTTTCTCCAATTCAATTCAATTAGGAATATTTAGGAAAATGATTCAAAGTGAAGAGCTAATAAAAAAATCTCTTCACATGCTGAATTATAGGGACAGTGAGACAAGATGTGTTTTTATTAAATGAAAGATTATCTAGACAAGACTTTCCATGATTTTATAGGATCAGAATTCTAGTTGGTGTTTAATTTTGTGACTTTACGAAAGATCACTTGGCCTTATCACCTTGTCATTCCTATCCTCAAATACTTGTAAAGCTCCCTGTTGCCTGGAATAGGTTGAAACTCTCACTGGTAATCTGACGTCTCTCTGAACTTACCTATCATTATACTCCTTTTTTTAAATTTAATTTTTATTTTATATTGGAGTATAGTTGATTTACAATGTTGTGTTTGTTTTAGGTGTATAACAAAGTAATTCAGTTATGCATATACATAAATCCATTCTTTTTCAGATTCTTTTTCCATATAGGTTATTACAGAATATTGAGTAGAGTTCCCTATGCTATACAGCAGGTCCTGGTTGATTATTTTATATATAGTAGTATGTATATGTTAATCCCAGACTCCTAATTTATCCCTGCCCCCCACGTTTCCCCTTTGGTAACCATAAGTTTGTCTTTGAAGTCTGTGAGTCTGTTTCTGTTTTGTAAATAAGTTCATTTGTATCATTTGTTTAGATCCCTCATAAAAGTGGAATCTTCCCCACATAAGATATCATATGATATTTGTCTTTCTCTGTCTGACTGACCTCACTTAGTATGTTAATACTAAGTCCATCCATGTTGCTGCAAATTCCTTCTTGTGCTTGCCATCATAACCTCAAGGAACACTCAGTATTTGCTAAGCTTACCATTCATGTTCCTCTCTTGGAGTGTTTTTTTTTCTTTTATCTTCATGTTTTCCCTTCAGCCTTAGAACCCCGTTTTACTCCATTTTCTATGCTGAAATCCTACTTTAGGACCCAACTCAAGTGTATCACAAAAAAATATGATTCACTTCTCTACTTGGAATGAATTGTTTTCTTTCCTTCACTCTTTTAAATTGGGCGATTGGGATTGACATGTATACACTGATGTGTGTAAAATGATGACTAATAAGAACCTGCTGTATAAAAAAATAAATAAAATAAAATTCAAAAATTAAACAAACAAAACAATTAATACTCAACTTTCTTTGGGTTATTTGTATGGAAAAAAAAAAAAGATTGCCCTTCATTTGCCATAGGGGTGTTGCCAGTCTACATTCTCTGTACTATTTATGATATATATTCAAGAAAAATTCAAACTGACTTTAATATTAATTGAAGAAAAATTATAAACAAGAACATAAATTCTATGCAAACACTGAAAATCATTCTAGAAGTATGTATATAAATTGTAGATTTTCCAAGGTTGGTATTACCTGAACCATGATTACTCTTCATTGGAGCTGTAAAGCATATGAAGACACAGAAATATGTATATTTTAAAATTATTTCATGTTTTTTCCTTGATGACCTAAAGAGAGTCTGTATTGATAGGCTAGAAGCGCACATTTTAACAGTAGTTAATAAAGTCTGTTGCACCTACAGACACTTTGCCTACAGGATTATTGACCCCATTTACTCCCAATGTGTTTCTCCAATTCAATTCAATTAGGAATATTTAGGAAAATGATTCAAAGTGAAGAGCTAATAAAAAAATCTCTTCACATGCTGAATTATAGGGACAGTGAGACAAGATGTGTTTTTATTAAATGAAAGATTATCTAGACAAGACTTTCCATGATTTTATAGGATCAGAATTCTAGTTGGTGTTTAATTTTGTGACTTTACGAAAGATCACTTGGCCTTATCACCTTGTCATTCCTATCCTCAAATACTTGTAAAGCTCCCTGTTGCCTGGAATAGGTTGAAACTCTCACTGGTAATCTGACGTCTCTCTGAACTTACCTATCATTATACTCCTTTTTTTAAATTTAATTTTTATTTTATATTGGAGTATAGTTGATTTACAATGTTGTGTTTGTTTTAGGTGTATAACAAAGTAATTCAGTTATGCATATACATAAATCCATTCTTTTTCAGATTCTTTTTCCATATAGGTTATTACAGAATATTGAGTAGAGTTCCCTATGCTATACAGCAGGTCCTGGTTGATTATTTTATATATAGTAGTATGTATATGTTAATCCCAGACTCCTAATTTATCCCTGCCCCCCACGTTTCCCCTTTGGTAACCATAAGTTTGTCTTTGAAGTCTGTGAGTCTGTTTCTGTTTTGTAAATAAGTTCATTTGTATCATTTGTTTAGATCCCTCATAAAAGTGGAATCTTCCCCACATAAGATATCATATGATATTTGTCTTTCTCTGTCTGACTGACCTCACTTAGTATGTTAATACTAAGTCCATCCATGTTGCTGCAAATTCCTTCTTGTGCTTGCCATCATAACCTCAAGGAACACTCAGTATTTGCTAAGCTTACCATTCATGTTCCTCTCTTGGAGTGTTTTTTTTTCTTTTATCTTCATGTTTTCCCTTCAGCCTTAGAACCCCGTTTTACTCCATTTTCTATGCTGAAATCCTACTTTAGGACCCAACTCAAGTGTATCACAAAAAAATATGATTCACTTCTCTACTTGGAATGAATTGTTTTCTTTCCTTCACTCTTTTAGCACACGGATTCTTGATCCTGGCTATACATTAGGATCTACTGGAGGATTAAAAACAAAATACTGATGCTTGGATCAAACCTCCTTACCTACATTTCTGTGCACCAAATTCTCACTTTAAATCTGAACAATGACCAGCAATGACATTTTACTCTTTACCCAATCCTTTCTAGACAAGATTGGGTAGTATCTCCTCTCAAGGGAAACATGAAGGTACCTGCTGATATATCAAAGTGAGTTTGGATGTGAGTCAATGGGGGCAGCTCACTCCCTTGGGTCAAGTGGGTGTATGGTCAGGGCACTCAAGGTGGCTGTTCTCTTGCTCTCTGTACATCTGTACATCCCCTGCATGACCAGTGTCTGCCTCCCCTGTACCCTACTCACATGATTGACCTTTCTACATACTTGCCCCAGGCCTCAGCTAGTGATTATTCTTATCCAGGGAGCAGTGAGGGGCGTGCCCCTCAGCTGGTATCCCTGGTAACCAGTGAGCCAACCTGACAAAATTCCCCCCATAACTGGTAACCTCCCCTTGCCCCTGGGAGTGAAGACTGCTGCCAGGGCCTGCCTGCTGTCTGCCACACGCGCTGGGGTGTCACTCCAGGACCTTGCTTCAGACATGTAAGGTCCCCCTATTCATTAAACCATTGATGTCTCTGTTGCTGACTCCGGGATATTTCTTTGGTCTTGAAGCTGGGCAAGTACAGGTCTTGTAGGCCCGTGGGGTACAGCTCAATAGTGGAGGTGAGAGAAATCTTTGATGCAGCTGCCTCTACCTGCCACTGCTGTATCAGCCAGGTGAACGTGCTTATGTCATGATCTGTGAGGTACATGAAGCTATGGGTAGACATATGACGTGTTTGTGGAAAATCAAGCCTGAGCAGTCCTGCTGCAGAGCCTATGCAGATTAGTTGGAAATCTCTTGCTACAGTGGTTCTGTGGTTCACTAACTGTAACTCATAAGTTTACAATTATTTTATTGTTTGGTAACATTTTTTTGACACTGCAATAAACCCTTTTGTGTTTTCTTATTCATGTACAGGCAGTGAACCACACAGTTCTACCACATTCCCCTAGTTGAGCCACTCTCCACAGCTCCTGATGGGTACTTCACGTTTCTTTTATCCTCATACTTTTATTACTCCCTCCCTACTCCTCCCTCTTAGCTGATGGCCTTGCTCCCTACTTCCCCAAGAAAGTATAAGGGATCAAGGAAGGACATCCTCATTCTCTCTTACCAATCCACTGAATCTCTGCTGTAGACTCTGTTTCCCTTCCTGTGGCACAGTCGCAGCTCAGGTCATACTCCCACGCATGTAGCTGATCCTGCCTTCCTTCCCTCTTTTCAAGGATTTACTTCTGCCATTTGCCCTTCTCTCTTCTTCTTGATTATGATCTTCTCTACTGGATCATCTGCCATCCTAAAAAATAAGTTCTCCCATGACCCTTCATTTTCTCCATTAACCTTTTGTGGCAGCCTTAGAATGTGCTGGCAGAAGTCCTACTAAAGGGAATGTTCTTGACTGAGGGCCCCAACTGCTGAGCTTTGGAATCTATTCTACCTTTGCAGTGAGTCAGCGCTTCCTGTAGACTGCTCCCCGGCAATGACTGCATTTGGCAGGGATACTAATACAGATCCCTTCCTGGTAGACACAGGACTCCTTTGCTGGCCACTTCTGGCTCAAGAACTGATGGCTTTGTTGAACTTTTGGTGGACTGCATGGCTACCTAGGAGCCTTTCACTCAACTCTCTCTTCTCTCTCCTTCATTCAGTGTCAGACTTGCATTGTTGTCTGACAGCTCTCCCCACCAGCTCTAGCTCCCTCTCTATCTCCTCTCACATAGGCATTACCCCTAATAAAATCTTTATATGTTTAATCCAGGCTTGGAGTATAATTCGTGAAGGACCTAGACAAACACACCTCCTCAATTCCTCTAAGTTCTAAAGTGGAGGGGCAAGCTGGCACAGGTGGGTACCAACCTATAGAAAGAAAGAAATAGGCAATCATGGGAATTGGAGAAGGTGTGCAAGATATGTGATCCCATATGCTGTGCATAACAGAACTCTGATTTCTTTCCTCTTTCCCAGTTAGACTCCTTAGCTTTGCCCCATCAGACTATTCCCAAAGAGCAGCCAGAATGATCTTAAAAGAATTTAGATCATATATTCACCTGCTCAAACCTTCCAGTATTTTCCCATCTCATGTAGAACAAATTTCAAAGTCCTCCTAGTGGCCTATAAGCCAATGTGGAAAGGCCTCTCTGGCTTCATCTCCTGTAACTCTCCTCATCCTTCTTCTCCAGCAGCCTTCATACCTGTGCTATCCCTCAAACACACCAAGCTTGCTCCCACAGTCAGGTCCTTATACCTGCTCTTCCTGCTGCCTGGAACTCTTGTCCCAGGTTTTCCCATGGCTCATTCCCTCACGTCATCTTTCAGATCATCTCTTTAGTGAGGCTTTTCCTGATTATCCTATTGATAATTGGAGCCACTTTTATTCTCTTTCCCTTTATTCTGCTTTATTTTCTGCTAAGCATGTGTATCCCCAACATTATATTATATATCTGGTTTTACAATTTTCTGTCTCCAATTACAATATTAGGGCAGTGGGAACTGGTACTTTGTCTTTTCCATTTGCTGTTTCCTCAGTAACCAGAATAATGTCTGGCACACAGAAAGCATTCAGTATTTATTGAGTGAATTAATTCTGGAATATGAAGCATACATGCCAGGGGAATAGAGATAGGAGGAGGGGAAATAGTATGGATTGTTTATCAGGATCTGTCTCCAGATAGCTTTTTTTTTCTTTTCCCTTTTTTTTTTGTATTATAAAGACATCTACTCACCACAGACAGAAGAAAGTTCCACTACATGAACACCAGTCATATAGTGCTAACAGTACACTAAAGGGTCAATTTCCACCAGTTCTTCCTTAAACAGCTTTGTGTGTCCCTAGCCTCCTGGTTGCAAAGGTTGCAAATTTACTTTGAGTAACGTGTAGGAGCTGGGGCTGGGTACTGAGTGGACCTGGCAATGCTGTTCTTGGGTCTTGGTTGGCTTCTTCTGGTCTGGCTTTTTGTATTGTGTCAGTGACTCAAACCAGATGTCTTTGGATGCCCAGAGGTCCTATGGAAAGAGACAGAGGCAACAGGCTCAGCCCAAGCTTTTTAAGGCAGCCCTTCTATGTGTGGCTGGAATGTGAGGAACACAGCTTTCTGCTGGGTAATGAGAAGAAAACATTCTAATAAAGACTCACATTTGCAACATCTGTTTCATTTGGGTAATTTTAGATGGCTAAAACCCACATCTCAGAATGAGGAGAGCTCCTATCATCTTACAAATGATTGCGGGGATGTCTCAAAGCACCCACCACAGTAATTAATAGACTGTAAGGGCTAAGAAGAAACAGGGCCTTTATTGAGCTCAGGAAACAGCATCCCTTTAGGGCAAATTGACACAGAGGAAAACAGTATAATGTTCTCTGTCTCTTAGAATAGCCTAAAAAGGTCTTTTCTTTCTTTTTTTAGAGCTTTAGTAGTGAGTTAAGGATTTTAATATTTCTGTTAACCTTTTCTTATCCAGATATCTATGCTTAATTAATCCCTACCACTTTTCAGGAGAAAAACAACATCATTCAAAACAATTTACATGGATAAAAATTGAATTTTAAAGATACTGACCAAACCCCATTGTTAAGAGACCTTTTTCTAAAGATAGCACTTAACAGAAATGATAGCACTTAAGAGTATTTTTGGGTGGAGACATGAGGGAGATTAGAAGCTGTTAATTGTATTGCAATTAACAATGAAATTGGAGGCCTGTAAAGGATACTTCCTCTGCTTTTCTACCTCTCACAGCATTTCCCATTATGCTCCCAGCAAGTGCTTAATAGACTTATCTTGAAAAAAAGGCATGACTATAAATGTAGATAATAGTGGCAAGACAGAAAATGTAACTCTGATTTCATAACATGTGGATCCCCTTTTATCCAACAAATTTTATTCTCTTTTAAATATCAAAACAAAACACCCTCCAATGGAAAGCAAAATGATGGAGTACTCACTTTAGAATGTGTGAACTTCAGAACAATCTAAATGGGCTCTTTGTCAAGCTGACTCCTCTTTGTATAGCTCTGTGCAGTAAACAGAACACTTTGGCATACATTATCTCATTTGATCCTCAAAATAATCTCTTCTGAGTTGAATCCCAAAAGCCTTCTCAGAGCCAGAAAATGTTTCAAAGTATTTCATTGCCACCCAGAGACTGATACTATTCCAGTGAACATGAAGATGAAATGTTCTTTGAGAAGGAGCTATTTGGTCATCATGACTTTTCTGCCAAGAATCAGTCTAGAGTGTTCTTTTTGCTAAGGCTAATATGTAGCTATATTAGCCTTAATATACCACACTGTGTTATGTTAACCAGGGTAGGATAAGTTATGCTGTGGTAACAAACAACCCCCATATCCCAGTGGCTCACCAGAAGAAAGGTTTGCTTCTTGCTTACAAAGATGACTGCAAATCCAGGTGACTCTCTGGGGTAACTCAGTGGTCCAGGATGATGAATGCTTACTATCCTGTGACTGTACCCTTGGGAACATGTACCTGCTTGGTCATTGCAGCAGGGAGGGACTGTGCTGGGAAGTTCATACAATTAAATGTTTTGTCCAGGAAGTGACACATATCATTTCTGCTTACTTGGGCATGGAAGTAGCATCTTCCTACGTGCCAGGAAGGAGAGGAAAATCAGATGTGGGTGACACTTAGGAATTCCTACTACGTAAGGTTTTTCTTTTATCAATCAATGAGCAAGTGTCAAGTGCGCAGCTTTAACTTGGAGTAGACTTAGCTAAATCTGTCAAGGTCTGTGGCTTTCTTCCACTACATATGTTAAAATTGTTACTCTAAAATGGCAGAGACAACTCCTTTTTAGAACAACTATGTTGGGTCCCAAAGTTTCTCTGCTATCAGGCTATGGTGGTTTCAACATGATGCCAAAACCACCCAGTAAGTTCAGTGAATTCAGTGGGGAAAGAAAATTGGCCTGGCAGTTTTGATAGTGTGTAGAATAAATAACTGGTTGATTGTCTGCAATATTCATTTTCTAGTGCATCAGTGAACAATGTGATAAATGCCTTTTGCCTGGCTTTTTCTTTGTGCAGTATTGGAGAGCCTAGAAAACATAGAAGCAAGAAAGACTGAGGGTCATAGATTAGACCCTCATGGGTTATGACTTTGTGCTTGGTACCAAATCGTTGTCTCTTGCAAATATGATTTTGGCCTCCTGCATGTTTGTTGATCTTACACCAGCTAATAAATTTGTTTTAACAAATCGTTGATCACTAAATGAGAGTGTGTGGCCCTACCTAAAAGAAAACTCTGTTGTGATTGCCTTAGTCCAAAACACAGTGATGGGGTTTTAAATCTGGTGCTTATCATAAGATTTGTGTAAGAATCACCTGAATAACTTGTAAAATTCAAATTCCAAGCCTCCACCCTCAAAAATTTAGAATCGCTAAGAAATCATATTTTTAACAAGAGTCTCAGTTGATTCTCATACTTGCTAACCTACAGGCCATGTTTTGAGAAACTGAAGTAAGTAAAAGAACCTAGATTAGCTAGGAAATGGTCAGTCGTTTTGTGAATTCTAAGCAGCCCTCAAAAATATCTGTATTGTCATGTAATTTGTTCAATATCCTATACAAAGGGCTTGGAAAACAGTCTGCATAGTAAAAGCACAAGAGGCTTTCCAAGATTTGACTGCTGGAGACTGCTGTAAATTTTCTAAATAATCTGTACAACAGTTTTAGGCATTTCTTCTAGTTAATATTGAGGGCTTTCCACCCACTCCATTTACTGGTGCCCTTTAGGATTGTAGAAAAGAACAGTTGGCCCTCAATGAGGACAATGAAAAGCAAGTTGAATGAATCCCAAAATGGCATATTTTACTTGAAAAACATGCATTATGCTCTTTTCCAAGTAAACTGCACAGAAAAATGTAAATGAAGCATAAAGCTCTTATGAATTAGGCCCTAAGCGTTTTTCTTTTTAGCATATCAACTGCCACTAAGGATGTGATAGGAATGCATTTTCTACTATTTTTCAAAGTGTAATTACGTTTCCCTAGTAAAACTCAAATACTTGATATGGTCCTGTTGCAACTGTACCAGACAGGTAATAATTGGAAAATTTAACACAGAGCTTTATCTCTTAAATGCTAAAAGGTAGGGCTACTCAGAGCATAAGGAAGAGTTGGCATTAAATATAAAAAGTGTGAACCTGGTGTTTCTCTGTGATGTTAATTTTGCATTTGGAAATGTGTTCCAAAGCTGAAGCACCCTTTTAAATATATAAGAATACAAGACAATTCCTTTCCCAACCTTCACCTAAAAGAACCTATAATCTTCATCTACTATTCAATAGTTCCATTTTTTCACATTTACTGCATTTCAGGTTGGAATGTGATGCATATAAGTCTCAGAGCAGTAATTTAACTTATTTAAGAAGCACTGGAATAAAATGAAGCAAAAAAGAGGAAAATTCTCTGAAGAGCACTGTTCAATTGTGTATCTAAAGACCGTCAGAAATGGGTACACAATAAAGCTCATATAGAGAATTTAAAAGATTTGAGCAATGCTCTTCCCATCTCTCACCACACTAGGCTTTGTTAGCCAACATTTTTTTATTACTGTCTTTTTTTTAAAATTCAGCAATTCTAAGACTTACACTACATTAAAGATGCGTGAACTTACACAGGTAATGAAAGTCTCCTTAAGCCCTGTATATGAATTGATAATACTTTTTTGCAGACAATGCAAATTAAATAGTTTACACGTGGACACATCATATGTAATTTCTATGGGAAAACCATAGAGTCACAAATTTAGGACAAAGCCCATCATTGTATGAAATATGATCTTACATTTTAAGATGCTTAGAAAAGCAAAGTCTGTGAAATAATTTCTGATAAGATTTCTCATGAAATCTTCATCCTGACTTTGCATTTTCAGTTGGGAAAACTGATTTTTTTCTAGTGCATGTGAAACCAAATTCTACAGCCCTTTGACAATTGCTTATCTGTACTTGAATTTTTTATGGGTTTCACCCAGAACTGATGCAACTTGTTTTGGTGTCTGTCAAAAGAGATATTAATTTATTTCCATGCTACTTTTCATATCTCATGACTATGCACATTTGATTTCAAGGAACTTGCTGCAGTACAACTTTGTCACCCTGAATTAAACTTATGATTTCTGAAAGTGTTTATCAACTTTGGATGCATAAAAACCAAACTAAGTATAACTAAAAACAGTATAACTTTAATCCTCAAACTAGAAGTTGCATTCAGTATTCTCCAGTAGGTCAGACTGGAAATCACCTCATTCAGTGGAAATATATAGCTTTTGACAGCTGGGGAAGCAACAGAGTGAAAGGATCAATAGCTCAGACTTTGGAATCAGACAAGTTTCAAATCTATGCTCTAACATTTACCAGTAGTCCTGACCTTAAGCTTGTGCTCTTTGAGCTCCGTTTTGCTCATGTGTAAAATGGGTAAGATAGTATTTATAATATTTAGGATGAACTAACTGCTGTGTCAGACTCCCAAATTTATAATCGTTCAAATGCAATAGAAATTTGATTTTTATTCACTAATGGTACTTGGTAGTGACCAAGGAGCCTCTCCTCCATTTAGTCATTCAGAGACCCAGGCTGACAGAAGTTCAGTCAGTATGCAGTATGCAGGTTCCAACGTTACTTTAGAGCAAATGTTTCTCAAATGTTTTTTCATTTTTTCCCCCTTAAGGAGAAAAATTAAATTAATTAAACCCAATTAAAATTAAGTAACTTAATCAAATTTAAATTCTCTCTAATGAGAGAAATTAAAATTAAGAAATAAGATTTTATCAGGCAGGTTGAGCTTTGAAGAGCCACCAGCTATTGTAATATCTAAGATTTTTTTTTGCTCCCTCAAGCAAATATTTCCACTTTTTGGGAGCAGTATTGCTCCCATTGAGAATGCATGTGTTAGAAGTACCTCCATTGTAGTGTGCTAGAAGGTGAAGGGAGAATGTAGGAGCAAACCTGGGAGATCTTAATGGATCAGGACTGGAAGTGTCACACATCATTTCCATTTATAGGCCACTGGCTAGAACTCAGTCATATGGTCACTCCTAACCACAGGGACACTGGGAAATGTAATCTAGCTATATGTCCAGGAAAAAGAAAAGCAGATATTTGGTGAATAAGCCAGTGTTCTCTTCTATTATTTTATTTGCTTTGTATGAATTGTTGTGAAGATTTAATTAATGCTTAATAGAGTTAAAGTGCTTAATGTCATGTCTACTACATCATAAGCATTTAAGGTTTTTTGAATCCCATTAGGAAAAGATAAAAAATTAAGAAATCATCTTTCCATCATTTAATCTATTGGAGAATAAAAGAAATCTTAGAGTTGGAAGGTACCTTAGAAACCATGTAGACCAACCTCCTATGAATGGATTTTTGCTTGAATGCTTAAAGAAAAAGGAGGCAGTACGTTTCCTTACTGTATCTTGAGTTACCTGAAAATTTTTATTCCAGGCGAAAATTTATATCCTCCAACTGTCCCATCCTATGCATTAGTATTTGCTTTGCCCTCTGAAGTTTTAACTTATTAATTCATTGAACAGATGGATCATTGAGAGCAGCTGATAGTGTGCTGGGCTCTGGATATTCAAAATCAAATGTATGCTCCTTGCCTTGTAAGACTTGAAACATTCTACCCTTCAAAGAGTAGGGACTTCTTAGCCCTTATATTTTCCCCAGACCCTAGCATAGTGCAGGCACAGTCAGTAGTTTCAGAATAAGTGGCTATGATGGTGGAGACAGAAGGGAAACAGGTGGTGCCAGTATAGTGAACTGAGTGGTATTAGGAGGCAGTGACTGGTCTCTGATAGAGTGGTCAGGAACGGTGCCCAGCCCAGCTGGGGAATGCATTGAGGAGGAGGTGACATCTGAGCTGCGTACTGAAGGATGTGAGAATTTAACATGTTAAAGAATGGGGCAAGATTCCACCAGAGGGCAGACAGCAGAAGCAAGAAGAACTACAATCCTGAAGTCTGTGGAACAAAAACCACATTAAGAGCAAACAAACAGAGATGAACAGTACAATAATTGAAATGAAAAATACACTAGAAGGAATCAATAGCAGAATAACTGAGGCAGAAGAACGGATAAGTGACCTGGAAGACAGAATGGTGGAATTCACTGCTGCGGAACAGAATAAAGAAAAAAGAATGAAAAGAAATGAAGACAGCCTAAGAGACCTCTGGGACAACATTAAATGCAACAACATTTGCATTATAAGGGTCCCAGAAGGAGAAGAGAGAGAGAAAGCACCTGAGAAAGTATTTGAAGAGATTATAGTCGAAAACTTCCCTAACATGGGAAAGTAAATAACCACCCAATTCCAGAAAGCGCAGAGCGTCCCATACAGGATTAACGCAAGGAGAAACAGGCCGAGACACATAGTAATCAAATTGGCAAAAATTAAAGACAAAGAAAAATTATTGAAAACAGCAAGGGAAAAACGACAAATAACATACAAGGGAACTCCCATAAGGTTAACAGCTGATTTCTCAGCAGAAACTCTACAAGCCAGAAGGGAGTGGCATGATATATACTTAAAGTGATGAAAGGGAAGAACCTACAACCAAGATTACTCTACCCAGCAA
>NC_041220.1:47868995-47884603 GCF_002837175.3 Physeter macrocephalus | reverse complement strand
CTACAACAAATGCTAAAGGAACTTCTCTAAGTGGGAAACACAAGAGAAGAAAAGGACCTACAGAAACAAACCCAAAACAATTAAGAAAATGGTAATAGGAACATACATATTGATAATTACCTTAAACGTGAATGGATTAAATGCTCCAGCCAAAAGACACAGACTGGCTGAATGGATACAAAAACAAGAACCATATATATGTCTACGAGAGACCCACTTTATACCTAGGGACACAGACAGACTGAAAGTGAGGGAATGGAAAAAGATACACTTTAAAGAATGTTACAAGACACAAGGAAGGACACTACGTAATGATCAAGGGATCAATCCAAGAAGAAGATATAACAACTATAACTATATATGCACCCAACATAGGAGCACCTCAATACATAAGGCAACTGCTAACAGCTATAAAAGAGGAAATCGACAGTAACACAGTAATAGTGGGGGACTTTAACACCTCACTTATACCAGTGGACAGATCATCCAAACAGAAAATTATTAAGGAAAAACACGCTTTAAATGACACAATAGACCAGAGAGATTTAATTTATATTTATAGGACATTCCATCCAAAAACAGCAGATTACACTTTCTTCTGAAGTGTGCACAGAACATTCTCCAGTATAGATCACATCTTGGGTCACAAATCAAGCCTCAGTAAAGTTAAGAAAATTGAAATCATATCAAGCATCTTTTCTGACCACAATGCTATGAGGTTAGAAATGAATTACAGGGAAAATAGCATAAAAAACACAACACATGGAGGCTAAACAATACGTTACTAAATAACCAAGAGATCACTGAAGAAATCAAAGAGGAAATAAAAAAAATACCTAGAGACAACTGACAATGAAAACATGGCAATCCAAAACCTATGGGATGCAGCAAAAGCAGCTCTAAGAGGGAAGTTTATACAAGCTTACCTCAAGAAACAAGAAAAAATCCCAAATAAACAATCTAACCTTACACCTAAAGGAACTAGAGAAAGAAGAACAAACAAAACCCAAAGTTAGCAGAAGGAAAGAAATCATAAAGATCAGAGTAGAAATAAATGAAATAGAAGCAAAGAAAACAAGAGCAAAGAACACTAAAACTAAAAGCTGGTTCTTTGAGAAGATAAACAAAATTGATAAACCGAAAATATGAACAGACCAATCACAAGTAATGAAATTGAAACTGTGATTAAAAATCTTCCAACAAACAAAAGTCCAGGACCAGATGGCTTCACAGGTGAATTCTATCAAATGTTTAGAGACGGGCTAACATCCATCCTTCTCAAACTCTTCCAAAAAATTGCAGAGGGAGGAACACTCCCAAACTCATTCTATGAGGCCACCATCACCCTGATATCAAAACCAGACAAAGATACTACAAAATAACAAAATTACAGACGAATATCACTGATGAATATAGATGCAAAAATCCTCAACAGATTACTAGCAAACAGAATCCAACAACACATTAAAAGGATCATACACCATGATTAAGTGGGATTTATCCCAGGGATGTAAGGATTCTTCAATATAATCAAATCAATCAATGTGATACACCATATTAACAAACTGAAGAATAAACACCATATGATCATCTCAACAGATGCAGAAAAAGCTTTTGACAAAATTCAACACCCATTTATGATAAAAAAACTCTCCAGAAAGTGGGCATAGAGGGAACCTACCTCAACATAATAAAGGCTGTATACGACAAACCCACAGCAAACGTTATTCTCAATGGTGAAAAACTGAAAGCATTTCCTCTAAGATCAGGAACGAGACAAGGATGTCCACTCTCACCATTGTTATTCAACATAGTTTTGGAAGTCCTAGCCACGACAATCAGAGAAGAAAAAGAAATAAAAGGATTCCAAATTGTAAAGAAGTACAACTGTCACTGTTTGCACATGACATGATACTATACATAGAGAATCCTAAAGATGCCACCAGAAAACTACTAGAGCTAATCAATAAAGTTGGTAAAGTAGCAGGATACAAAATTAATGCACAGAAATCTCTGGCATTCTTATACACTAATGATGAAAAATCTGAAAGTGAAATTAAGAAAACACTCCCATTTACCATTGCAACAAAGCTAATCAATGAATTTGGTAAAGTTGCCGGACACAAAATTAATGCACAGAAATTTCTTGCATTCCTATACACTAATGATGAAAAATCTGAAAGAGAAATTAAGGAAACACTCCTATTTACCACTGCAACAAAAAGAATAAAATACCTAGGAATAAGCCCACTGAGGGAGACAAAAGACCTGTATGCAGAAAAGTATAAGACACTGATGAAGAAATTAAAGATGATACCAACAGATGGAGAGATATACCATGTTCTTGGATTGGAAGAATCAATATTGTGAAAATGACTATACTACCCAAAGCAATCTACAGATTTAATGCAATCCCTATCAAATTACCAGTGGCATTTTTTACAGAACTAGAACAAAAAATCTTAAAATTTTTATGGAGACACAGAAGACCCCGAATAGCCAAAGCAGTCTTGAGGGAAAAAAAATGGAGCTGGAGGAATCAGACTCCCTGACTTCAGACTATACTACAAAGCTACAGTAATCAAGACAATATGGTACTGGCACAAAACCAGAAATATAGATCAATGGCACAGGATAGAAAGCCCAGAGGTAAACCCATGCACCTATGGTCAACTAATCTATGACAAAGGAGACAAGGGTATACCATGGAGAAAAGGTGGTCTTTTCAATAAGTGGTGCTGGGAAAACTGGACAGCTACATTAGGACTCATGTCCTAATAAGAAGGCCATGTGAAGATACACGACAAACATGGAGGGAAGACAGCCATATGAAGACAGAGGCAGAGCTTGGAGTTATGGTGCCATAAGCTAAGGAACTCCAAGGGTTGCTGGGAGCCAAGAAATTAGAAGAGGCAAGGAGGGATCCTTTTCTAGAGACTTCAGAGAGCATGGCCCTGTTGACACCTTGATTTTGGACTTCTGGCCTCCAGAACTGTGAGAGAATAAGTTTCTGTTGGCTTAAGCAGCCTAGTTTGTGATAATTTGTTATGGCAGCCCTAGGAAACTAACACAGGTGGTCTTATCAAAATACAGTCAATGGAGAGTTGGGAAGAAGGGATTAGCAATCAGTAATGCTATCCTGTGCAGCCTATGAAGCCATCATTGATATAAATACAGTAGGAACTTTTGAAAACTGATTTACTAGATGAACCAGAACTCTCTATGCCCTTTGTACAGGATGCTTGGTTGGATAATTTTGGTTAGTAGGTTACTCTATAGTTTTCCCAAGTCCTTTTGATCTCAAGAGTTGAGGTGTTTGCTTACCAAATCCATTTCTGCCCACTGTACTTTTAATTATCCGATATTATTATAATATATATGTTATGATTATGAGAGTTGTGTCTTTGAAAAATAATTACATGTTTTGGAAAGAATGGAGTATGATTCAAGGGAATTCCCTGGCTGTCCAGTGATTAGGGCTCGGTGCTTTCACTGCTCAGACCTGGGTTTGATCCCTGGTCAGGGAACTAGGATCCCACAAGCCGTGTGGTGTGGCCAAAAAAAGGTATTGTAAAAATCAAGAAGGCTATGTAGTTAGATTGCTTTTCAAGAGTCTTAATGTTCTGCGTGTTAAAGACACCAAAACTACCAATTGTAAAGGAAGCATTTTGGGAATGGTTTATACAAAAAGAACTATGAGGAAATTCAGGCAGTGGCTGCTTGGTTATATACCAGAGTTTGACACATTAATATATACTTGTATATTTGAAGTTTAAGTAAAATATTTAAGTAATTTTTTGTATGGTTTTCTGTTGGAACCAACGTTTATACTTAATTTTCCTGATTGAGATTGAGGTTGAATGAGAAAGTATCTGTTGTACATTGGTAAAGTGACTGGGTAGGAATGTTAGCAGGTGCTGGTTTCAGGGTTAATGAAAGCTTTCTTTCAATCACAATGAGTAGGGAGCAAATTTCCTTCTCACCTGGCAAGTGGCTGTTTTAGGAAATGGGACTGGGGTTCCTGGTGATGCCCTGCATTCTCAAGTGGGAATGATGTTTGCTATGTAAACAATATCATAAGTGGTGTCTTATTTCTCAGCCCTGGGAATCTGTTTAACTCAAGGTCACAGTGCCATTACTGATAGAGCCAGAAGTGGAAACAGGTTCTTCTTTTACTCTGTATCATATTCTTTATAATGTGCCTCACAAACACAAGGAGAATATTATGCCAGACACTTTTTAATGAAAACAGTATTTTATTTTTTTCTTTTCTGCTTTCTCTCTCCTTTTACTTCTTGAGAATATATGTTTCAGGTTCTGATCCCTACTTTACATATGATCTTTCAGAACACCACACATTTGCTAGTTGGAATAGTCTTGTATGTATACTTTTTAGCGTATTTAAGTTTCAAGTTATATTTTGTTTGGATAAACATTAGTATTTAAGTTCCCTGAACATAAATCGATTGATTATTGGGCATGTGGCCTAGAAATAGGGAACAGGTGAAATGGTAGGGGAATTTAACCTGGGTTTGAACTTTGGTCATGAATTCATCAATGAATAAATACAAAGTTATTAGTCAGTCAGCAAATATTGTTTAAATGTCTAGCATTTGCCAGGCACTGTGCTAAGTGCTGGCATATGATAAGTATGAAGAAGAAAGACTCCATCACGTTCTGGAGATTCTGTATTGGCATGATCTCTGTCTTCTGAGATCAAAGCTAAGATTGCCAGGGACAGTAGTTGTAAGCCTTAAAACCCTGCTGGAATATGTAAATGCTGCAGGAAGTAGCAGTCTCCATGTAAATGCTATCAGGAGGAGAGAGTGCTAAAATTTAGGCCCCAAGATTTAAGAAGGCACTCTCCATGTTTAAAATGACCAGTTAACTATTCAGAAGCATACAAAGTGCTTGGCATAATACTCCCTTTGAGTTATTGTGGTGTGTTGTAAAGAACATAATTTAGAGAAAAAGAAGACAGTTTCCAGTCTTAGCTCTGCCAGTAACAAGCTCTGTGATCTTGGGCAATTCAGTTTGATTCTTGGGTCCCCATATCTTCCTTGGTGCTGATTGGATGAGGTGATGTCTGCAGTCTCCTCCTGTTATAAAATTTGCATTTATCGTAGAATTTCAAGGCTGTTTGAAGGACCCAGAGCATCCTTTATAGAAGTTTTGAGCTACTTCATTACCCTCACCACACAGCATGATATTTGAAAGTATAGTTTTTGTCACAGTGACATTATATGATCCAGTCTGCCTTCTTTTACCCCATTAGTGCTCCTGTTGGAGAGAGGAAGCAAGGAGAAGCCAATGTCTGCTTGCTGACTTGAGGAATAGTTGAAGGCGTCAGAAATATTTAGCCTGGACTAGCATAGCCTTGGGAGAAATAAAAGCCAGTGTGAAGTATTTGAATGGGTGCCATCAAATGTAGGTACTCACTTCATAAAGAAGGAAACATGATTTTTGTCCTCCAGAAAGTCACTTGGTAGAGGAGACAGACGCATGAAAAACACGTGATGAGTCATAATGCAGAGGCAGGAAGGGCTGGATATTAAAGGACCCTGGTAGAGAAAAAATGGAAGTACAAAAGGAAGAGTATGTTTTAGTGTTTCCTCAGAGAGCAGAATAATAACATGTGGGTAAAAGTTACAGAGGGCCAATTTGGCTCAATATAAGAAAGGGCTTTCTAATAATTAAAGCACTCTACCAGCAGATGGTGCACCCCAGGAAGGACAGGAAGACTCTGCTTTGTACTTATCAAAAAGCTTCTGGACACATCTATTGGACGCCTGCACCAGGTTGGGGGTTGGGGGTCTCTAACTTGCCTTTAGCTCCTCAGACTTTGTGAGACCCCTCTCAACTGACCAAACAGCTTTCTTTCATTGGAATCATCTTGTAGGAAACCACAGGGCAGATTTTCTGTTATCAAATGAAAACAACAATACCACCACCAACAACAGTAGAAAAATGAGATTGTTTTGATGAAAAGGAGAGCCATTATTTCCATCACCATTGCTATCCCCGTTAAATAACTCTTAATATCTGTGGATAGAATGTATGACCACAAACCAGGATAATGGATATACAGAAAAATCCAAGAAAGCCTCATTCGTTAGCAAGTAGTGGACTCCATGACTTCTGAAATGAGGGATGCTGGAATGCAGCTTGTGTAGAAGGTCACTGTGATAAGTTTTACTCCAAAGTGCTAAGCTAAGATTTCCTTTGAGCTTGTTACCTTTAAGCTGCATGACTCTCCTGCAAATTCACAAAACAAAAATGTGATCACTGTGGATTATGCTGCCATTGCTGGTAACATGCTGGCAATGGTTGTAACAAGACTTGCCAAGCACACATTGACCCTCTGAGTCACATTGGTTCCTATGGAGATTAACACCATCAACGGTGAGAATAACAGCCCAGCAGTGTGATTGGTGTTAGACAGGGAGGAGAAAAATGACAATATGATCCTCTAGAAATACAGCAATTGGAATGAAAAAGGAGCATGGGGTGGCGCAGCTCAGGAGAGAAAATGACCTGTAATGGCATCACAACCTACTTCTCCAGCTCTTTCTGAAAATGACTGGGGGAAAAGTATGGTTCCTGGCAGATAGGCTACAATCTACTTTTATTTATTTGGCCATTTCCAGCAAGTTCTCTTCTCATTCCACATAGCTTATCTCTTCAAGGGAGTCTGTCCAAGGTGACCTCACCACAGACCAAATAGTCCTGATGCTGGAACCGCAAGTCTGATTAACATGTTGGGGTTCAGTGGCGGGAAGGACACAGATTACCTTGATACATCTTGAAAGGTTTTCATTTTCTCTCTGGATTAAAAGATTTTGACTTCTATTCAAAGAAAACCATGACTTGAATTTCACAGTTTAAGGTGTTTCATGTATCTTAATAGAACAGTTGGCTTACTGAGAGTTAGAGTCCGTTTTTTTCCTTGGAAGTTGTGTGGAGGGCATGTGCTGTGCAACCAGTTCCGTCTGGGCACTACCACGAGCAGCTTTGTGTACAGGCTTATCCTACTGGTGCCCGAGTCCAGCCTCTCTCCCATAAAGAGAGGGGGAAAGTCTGGAGACATACACATTTTCCAAATTCAAGATACATGACTCATGTCCGGCTCGGATGCATCAGGGTATATAAGGTGAGCTGTACTTTTTCTTCTCGTTCTCATATCAGCAGTTGTGGAAAATGCCTATTAGTTGCTGAATGATCAAACAGATACAAGAATAGCTGGTTTCAAGCAAAATCAAATTAAATTGCATCAAAAGTAACCAAGCTGAAATGACAACATCACCCTGGAAAAGAAGGAAGATAATGGTTTTTCAAAGGAATAACAAAGCATTTTTGGAGAAAATTAGTGTTAATAGGGTGGTTAGAGATGAAAAAACATGCCACTATTCTCCCAGTGTTGGTTATTGATGACTGTTCTATCTAGTGGGGGATGTGACTTGATATAGAGGGAAGTGCACTGGGCTGTGCAAGGTTAAGAATCAGCTGTAGCACTGACTATTAGTGGAGTCTTAGGCAAGGCTCCCAAGTTCACTGGGCCTCAGTTTACTAATCTGTAAGAATCTATATCCACATAACCTCAAGTCACTGAACACAGTGCTTGACACACAGTAAACACTCAATAAGTGCTAGTGATGATGATGATGATTTTGACAATGGCAACAATGATGATGTTGAGGATGAGGATGATGTTGATGTAATGATCATGATTATCAAGGGACCTTTCCCCTTGACTCCAAATTCTGATTCTGGAAAGGGAACTTTATTTTTTTTTTTAACATCTTTATTGGAGTATAATTGCTTTACAGTGTTGTATTAGTTTCTGCTGTATAACAAAGTGAATCAGCTATACATATATCCTCATATCCCCTCCCTCTTGTGTCTCCCTCCCACCCTCCCTATCCCACCCCTCTAGGTGGTCACAAAGCACCCAGCTGATCTCCCTGTGCTATGCGGCTGCTTCCCACTAGCTATCTATTTTACGTTTGGTAGTGTATATATGTCCATGCCACTCTCTCACTTCGTCACAGCTTACCCTTCCCCCTCCCCATATCCTCAAGTCCATTCTCTAGTAGGTCTGTGTCTTTATTCCCATCTTACCCCTAGGTTATTCATGACCTTTTTTTTTTTCTTAGATTCCATATATATGTGTTAGCACACGGTATTTGTTTTTCTCTTTCTGACTTACTTCACTCTGTATGACAGACTTGTGGTACATGTCTCTTTTTGAATTAAGGTTTTCTCAGGGTATACACCCAGTAGTGGGATAGCTGGGTCATATGGTAGTTCTATTTTTAGTTTTTTAAGGAACCTCCATACTGTTCTCTATAGTGGCTGTATCAATTTACATTCCCACCAACAGTGTAAGAGGGTTCCCTTTTCTCCACACCCTCTCCAGCAGTTATTGTTTGTAGATTTCTTGATGATGGGCATCCTGACCGGTGTGAGGTGATACCTCATTGTGGTTTTGATTTGCATTTCTCTAATGATTAGTGATGTTGAACATCCTGGAAAGGGAACTTTATAAAGAGCGATTTTCAAGAAGTTTTTGTAAAGGTTCTACATCATAGGAAGCTCAGAGCGTTATGTTTTTCTACTTAGGGAAGTAATTTAAAATCAGAGTCTTATGCTCTAGAAACATGCTTTTCGAAGTCTTATGTCCTCTGACCCTGCTTAATGGCTTAAGGACATCCAGTCTCACAGTGCTACATTGTATATATCAGAGAAGCAGCCTAACATAGTGCTTAAGAGCTCAAGATCATGGTTATATTCCTGCTCTGCCACCTACCGGCTGTGTGACTTTGGGCAGGTTATTGAATCTCTCAGTTTCTTCATCTGTAAAATGGGATGATAATAGGCATATCTCATAGGGTGGTTGTGAGGATGGTATATATTAATACATGTAAAATACCTGGATCAGTACTTATCTGGCACATAGTACACATTCAATAACTATCAGATATTATTATTATACTTCTTTCTGAAAAATTAAGGATTTAAAGATGTATTGCATTTTAGTCTTTTTCATTTATAAATTTGTTGGGAAACATTCTAAAGAATATCTTTAATTGACGGTACTTTTATAGTTGTCAACTCAGCTTTGGGTTTTGTTCTCAAATCTTCCTTGAAAAAAAGCAAGTGTGTGTGTGTGTGTAAAGAAAAAAAATCCTCTGCAAATGAATGCTGATGCCACGTATCTTCCCACAATGGTGCAGCACTCCTGCCATTCCAACATTCAGCTACCCAGAGGGAGGCAGGCAATTTTGATTAGCATCCAAAGAATCACCTCATCTCTCCCTGCAGAGAACACAGAGCACAAGACTCCATGTTCTGTCAAGTACGTGTCGCTAGTTCTTGCTTTTGATTTCATAGGAACTACATAAAAGCAAAAGCCACTTTAGCTTTTTGTTCCCAATATTTTATTCCAGTCTAAACTTGACCTTTCAAGAACACATTTTATCTATGGCTCCTTACATCTGAAGGATGGTGGCAGAGTGAGAAGTGAGATAGAGTCTGTCTCCTGCCTCTCTAGATCGACTATGGAAAACAGACAATTAACAAACAGACCCACAGAAAACAAGAGGCTGTTTATTTACTGGAGGTAGAGTATTGGTGGGACTCTATCTGAACACAATGTTATGGAGGTGAATTTTGTGCCCCTGCCCCTTCCCTCACTGTCACAGCCTCTTCTCCATGACCTTAGGCACCCCTGGGCCTGTGCTGCCTGGACCTCAATGATGCTTATGCCTCATTCGTACCCACCCTGCCCTGCTCCTTACTGGTCCCTCATGAAAGCTTAATTCTTCTGAGGTTTCACCCCTCAGGGCCCTTCCAATTTACTGAAATACAGTCTCCTAGTGGATTATTGTGCGGAGATACTTTCCTCACAAAGAAACACATTTAATTTGTATTCAAAGCTGATAATCCCAGAAACTGAGAAACGGGGCTCTCTGTGCAGACTCTGTTAACTTTTCCTAATGGGCCATGATATTATTTTTGTAAGAACTTTGTATTTTAGAAAAATTGTTTATAGAACTAATGAACTTATTTGAAAATTGCTGAGAGTAGATCTTAGAAGTTCTCATCACAGGAAAAAGAAATTTGCATCTATGTGAGGTGATGGATGTTAACTAAGCTTATTGTGGTGATCATTTTGCAATATACTTGCATATTGAATCATTACGTTGTACACTTGAAACTTACACAATGTTAATGACAGTTATATCTCACTAAAACTGGGGAACAATAAAACTAATGAACTAAACTAAGTTGATCCTATATATGTATCACATATATATCACGTGTGTGTGTGTGTGTGTGTGTGTGTGTGTGCGCGTATCCACAGGTGTAACATCCTTTTTCTCTCTGCCGCATCTCTCCCACAAAAGCCCAGCTCGCAGACAGCAGGAGACTTCTCCGATTGGGTCAAATTGCTCCTGAGATGGAGAGACTAACATGGTGCTAATGGAAATTAAATGGCCAAGCTCAGCTTCCTGGTAAGAGCTGGCCTTGGCTCCTTCCTGAGAGGAAGGCCTAGCTGGCGTGGCTGGCTGTCTTCCCCTCCTGTGCCCCCTGAAATCTGTGCCCCGAGCCTGCTGGCAGCTTTCTAAACCTCTGTTCCAGATTTGGTACAGCCTTCCGTCATCTGCGACTTTGGAGTCTTGTAACGTATCACGCCATGACTTAGGCTGAAGACGGAAACTGTTTCATTAACTTGCCATTTCCCATAAGAAAAAACTTCTTTTACCCCTAAAGAATCTGAATGGCACACCGCTTACAAAAATAGTTAACTTATCATTTTGAAAACTATTTTGAAGTCAATCAAGACTGTCATGTGTTGCCGTCTTGTCGCAGAGCAGAGTGACTTGTATTTGCCCATTTTCACAGGTGCAGTCTTCCAATCCACTGCGCCCCAAACTGTCACAATCATCTGTTAGAAATATCAATTAGGTAATCTCACGCCTGTGGTTAAAACTCTTCATAGACTTCCTGTTCTCTCTTCCTAACATCTTTATTCATTGTCTTCAGAGTACTAATAACAATTTGTAATAATACCACTCATCAGTTTGTTTATTTTATATCTTCCCACCTAGAATGGAGGCTCTATGAACAGGAACCTTATTGATCTTCTTCTCCATTATATCCCCATGAGTTAACACAGCCAAAGTAATGTGCACAGCCAAAGAAAATTACAAAGGGGTCACAATGGAAAAAAATGACCATTTATTGAGCACCTACTATATGCCAGGCATTTCAGGCACAATAATTCTATATCTTGGATTTTGCAAGGTTGATAGTGTTATTTCAGTTTTATAGGTGATGAAGGTGGGGCGAAGTGACAGACCCAAAAGCACACAGAGCTGAAATAAAACCCACATATATTTGGTTTCAGAGTTGATACTTAATCTATTATTCCAGACTTTTCTTTATCATACAATCTTTACATTCCTCCTGATCCTGAAGATGGTATTATTCTTTACAGCATGGGGGTAGAGTGACACACAGGTAAATATAGCATGTAGTTGCATATTTTCTACCCTCACTAAGACACAGATATATTAGGGAGATAACTTTTTTTAATTAATAAAGCAACCATGATGCCCTCAAAGATTTTTCAAACTGTAAAGTACAGTTGTAGGCTAGACCAGTGGGAGGGGCAGTTCTTTGTATAGCCTACAACTTCAGGCACATCCATCCCTGATCTGGCTCCCATTTATCTGGGTTATGGAAACAGAGAAGGCTGAATGTAAAGAATCTAAAAATGTGTTTTCTTAAGAAATGAGAGACAGCGAGGCACAAGCATTCCTGTTTGGTTGCTCTTCTGAAGGAGGGTAATGACCCCAAATGGAGAGAGACATTCCTCCTACATTCCCCTACTAGAACTTCAGCAATGCAACAACGCGTTGGGAGCAGCACTGCTAGTTTGTGGGCAACTGGTGCCCAGGGGGAGATGCCAAGGGAGCCTACCAGTGGTGGTGGTGTGGTGCCTGATGTATATATTGGCACACAGCAGAAAGGCCTGTGCTCAGCAAAGGTGGCAGTACTGGGCAGAACTGGCAGCCATTCCTCAGTGATCCATGTCAGGCAGAAGGATGAGTGATATCTGGCAGATGCCAAGAGGTATCTGACCAACTAGTTTTGTGCATGAACCATGTATGACACCCTTGGAGACAGAGAGAGATATGTGGAGGAATTTTACGGGGACTGTATCCTGTATTAACTGATGGCAGCCAGATGATTACTGATGATGTCACACAGCTTGTTCTAAGACATGAAGAATACTCCTGTCTAACAGTTGGTGGGAATGTAAATTGATACTGCCACTATGGAGAAAAATATGGAGGTCCCTTAAAAATCTAAAAATACAACTACCCTATGACCCAGCAGTCCCACTACTGGGCATATACCCTGAAAAAACCATAATTCAAAAAGAGTCATGTACCACAATGTTCATTGCAGCTCTATTTACAATAGCCAGGTCATGGAAGCAACCTAAGTGTTCATCGACAGATGAATGGATAAATAAGATGTGGCACATATATACAATGGAATATTACTCAGCTGTAAAAAGAAATGAAATTGAGTTATCTAACCCATACATATGGAACCTAAAAAAAAAAAAAAAAAAAAAAAAAAAGGTCATGAAGAACCTAGGGGCAAGACGGAAATAAAGACTCAGACCTACTAGAGAGTGGACTTGAGGACATGGGGAGGGGGATGGGTAAGCTGGGACAAAGTGAGAAAGTGGCGTGGACATATATACACTACCAAATGTAAAATAGATAGCTAGTGGGAAGCAGCCGCATAGCACAGGGAGGTCAGCTCGGTGCTTTGTGACCACCTAGAGGGGTGGGAGGGAGGGAGCTGCAAGAGGGAAGAGATATGGGAACATATGTATATGTGTAAATGATTCACTTTGTTATAAAGCAGAAACTAACAAACCATTGTAAAGCAATTATACTCCAATAAAAATGTTAAAAAAAAAAAGAATACTCCTATCTTATAGGACAATCATGAGGACTGAATGAAACCACACGTGTGAAATACCTGCTCAATGCCTGGCATAGAGTAGGTGATCAACATGGTCGATTTCCTCCCCCGCCCTTATTGTATTCTCTCAGACTGCCAAAGGTAGTGTGTCATTGCAGTGTTCCTGTTTAAAGGCACTTTTTAGGAAGAGTGTAATAATTTGAATATCCTATTAAGAGCATTAAAATAAAATACCAGTGCTGAATATTTGTACTGAGACTGTTCTAATTTCTTTATATGTGCAAATGTATTTAATCTTATTAGATATTTACTTTCATTATCTCCATTTTATAGAAGAGGAACAGAGGTGCCAGGAGGTTAGGTAGCTCACCCAAGGTCACACAGTTAGCAAGTGGGAGTCAGAATTCACATCTGAGCAGTGACCATGTGCTTAACCAATATATTTACTGCTTCTTTGTATCAGGTATGTTCAGGTAATAAAGAAAGCATTGATTGGGCTTCCCTGGTGGTGCAGTGGTTAAGAATCTGCCTGCCAATGCAGGGGACACGGGTTCGATCCCTGGCCCGAGAAGATCCCACATGCGGCGGAGCAACTAAGCCCGTGCACCGCAACTACTGAGCCTGCGCTCTAGAGCCTATGTGCCACAACTACTGAAGCCCTAGAGCCCTTGCTCAGCAACAAAAGAAGCCACGACAATGAGAAGCCCACGCACCACAACGAAGAGTAGCCCCTGCTCGCCGCAGTCAAAGAAAGCCCGCTCACAGCAGCGAAGACCCAACACAGCCAAAAATAAAAACAAATAAATAAATTTATTTAAAAAAAAAAGAAATTATTGATTGAGTGCTTTCTATAGGCAAGGCACCATGCTGGGTGCCGCAGGCTGCATCGTACAGCCTCAGGGTGTGTCACTCACCATAATCTAGGTAAATGCGGTGCACAGCCTGGACAGCTATACATCGCAGCCCTAGGGTACCCAAGATGTGATACTTTAAATGAAACAAGGCAGTCTGTGAAGTTGCCATTATAGAGGGCAAACAATGCCAAAGGAGCAAAGAGGACTGAGATTAATTTTGAATCTTTTATCTATTTAAAAGTCATAGAGATATCAGATAAATTTGTAGGTAAATAGTTTCAAACTCATAGATTGCCCTTCATGGGGACCAGTGGAAGATATGTCTCTAAGACTTTAGTACCTGGAAACATTACTTTTCTGGGCAACAGGTATTGCTTTATTTTATGCAGAAGGTATCTCTTTAGTAGATAAAGTTATCTTTTTGTTTTGGATATTTAGAAACTTAGAACCGGACTGGGGTTCCAATTTTGATAATTGTGTGTGATCTTATGGTGTGTGTTTCAATGAGCTAGTTTTCCATCTGATCTCATGTACCTCCTTTCTTTTATCTTTCCTGGGATTTCTTTTAAATATGTACATTTTTACATCTAATTGCATGCACTCTTGCTGGTTGATTCCAGTCTTTTGTCATGGGGTAGAGTCAGTGCGTGTGGAGTTATTCCCCCTTAAAGGGGCATCAAGCAGGCCCCCATATGCAGTCCCTGTTCACTGTACAGAATGACCAAGCACAGTAACTTGAGCCCCAGTCAATGTTTGATGTATGACTCCTGGCTGTTTCAGAAGGAAGAATATTTTTTCTGCTCTTTGCAGGAGAAGTGTTGCTGTTCTTATGGCTGATTGATTGACTGATTGTATGATGACAGTCCAGCTGTGAAGACCATCATCTTGACATATTTAATATTACATTTGATCCACTGAGGGCTGGCTTGATTTTGATAAACACTTAGTTGAAACGGAAAGTCTGTCTCTTGATAGGGCAGCTGTGGAAGTTTATGGAAACAGGAAAGCAGGTGGTCTTAGTGGAGTAAAGATCAAGAGAACTGCACACAATTCCTGTATGTCTAGTTTGTTCCCTTTTTGTGCCATGAGGTACCACATTTCACATTTGCCAGGGGTGGGACTTGGTATCTGTATCTATTGGAGAGGAAAGGAAAATAAGGAAAAATGTTCCAGGAGATTTCCATCTTGTTTAGTCTTTACAACAACCCTAAAAGATAATCATTTCTAAAATGTTTATCTGTTGTATGGAGATAATACAGCTTTAGCGAGGTTCAGGACCTTACACAAGGTCACACAGCTCGACAGTAAAAAGGCGGGGATTAGGAATTGGGCAGGTTTGACCCTAAACATGATCACCGAACTCTTTCAGCATGCAGTTGGGTGCTTGCTTTTCTAATCACAGGACAAGATTTAACTGCGATACCTTAGCTTACTGAAGCCACTAATAAAGAGGGAAATCGCAGTACTTCCAGGAGGTAGGAGTACCTCTGCAGTCCTGTCTGGTGGTGTAGTTTATATGTAGGAAGGCAACAAATCTCTCTGAATCCCAAACTGTTTCTCAGGCTGCGAAGGGTCTTTGAGGTGGCCTGTGTATATGTGTGTATATATATGTAAAAAACATCTTTATTGGAGTATAATTGCTTTACATTGTTGTGTTAGTTTCTGCTGTATAACAAAGTGAATCAGCTATACGTATACATATATCCCCATATCCCCTCCCTCTTGCGTCTCCCTCCCACCCTCCCT
>NC_041220.1:47854430-47868871 GCF_002837175.3 Physeter macrocephalus | reverse complement strand
GATTCCATATATATGTGTTAGCATACGGTATTTGTTTTTCTCTTTTTGACTTACTTCACTCTGTATGACAGATTCTAGGTCCATTGAGGTGGCTTGTATATTGATTGACTGGAGTTGCATGCGTGGTGTTTTGTGATCACAACAGACCACAGCTGCCCTTAGTGCTGCCAGAGGACAGCCTTTTCAGACAAAAGAAATCATTATCCATTCTTTGTCGCAGAGGAAACTGCCTTCTCTCTGTGCTGCCTTCTTCTAGTTGTGTTGGGTCAGGAACCCATCAATCCAGAGAAATAGATAGGATGTGACTTTTTTTTTCTGACTTGGTGTTAATAATTCAGGAGTTCTGGGCATTATATGTTTTAAAAATCCAAAGTGTGCAAAAAGTATATAGCTTTATTTTCTCAAGATGTAGCCCATATACTGCTAGCCCTCTGAGAAAGTAGAGGGCTTAACTATGATCATTGACCTTGGCCTCTGAGAATCCTCTGTGGCCACTGTGGAGAAAAGAGAGCCAGTATCATCCATTCTGGATCAGTCTTCTCTGTAAGTCTTAGAGGGCACCTTGATGTTTCGGTGGCCCCAGTTCACCACATGGGGTGAGAAAAACTGCTGTATGTCACGAGAACAGGGACTAGATAAACAATGCAAGCAGTGTGTTTACAGATATGCAAATAAGCATGCAAATTAGACTCCTGTCGGCTTCATTTAGAATGTAATTTAAAATTAATTAAAAATTAAGAGGTAAATTAGAACCTAACACTCAACACCATATGGGAAAATATACATATTTATCCGAATGGCATATATATGTATACTGCACGGATGGGAGCTAGTCATGATGTGTGCAAAATTCCTCCATTTTGGTATGGCATAAAATCAATGTGGGGAAACCAATATGTTGTAAGGATTATTTTTTAGTGCTTTGTGAATTAAAATTCACTTTAACTTAAGGATTAAATGAATATATTTCAAATGCATTAAATTCTCTGTAAACTTACACTAAAGGACACAGAGTTTTGCAATTGGAAAGTGAAATGATAAATCAGGTACAGTTTACGTCCATATGCTATAAAATACTCGTGAAACTCATTTTTCTCAAATGGGGTCATTGAGCACATTCACCCTGCCAGACTTTTGGCATATTGTTAATATGCAATCTATGCTTGGAAAGTAATGATTTCCTCTCTCAGCCACTCAGGAGTTCTGGGTGATTAATGAGTTAATGGCTGCATCCACACAAGGCCAAAACAGCTCATTGAAAAGCGAAAAATTCAATCACTCCACTGACTGTTTTGTGTACAAAACAACCAAACAACCTCTGTGATTGATTTTCTTTTCACTGAATTGATTGCTATTTTTTGGCAACTTCATTGAATTAACCAGTTGTTTGGTATAACCAGAGTGTGGACCAACTCCTTATGTGAATGTTGTAAAACATTTCTATATCAACCTTTCTACTCTCTCTAAAAATACATATAAGCAAGGATTCAACTTATAGTACCTGTGTAAAAAATTAGAATTATTCCATACTTTGGCTATCTTGAACAAAATATTTAATTGTATTGAAATGTAGGTAGTTCTTTTAAGATAATGACAAGTAATGCAAAGCACATCTTATTTTTAGAAAAATTCACAGACACAAAGGGATCTGAAGTCAACCAGAATAAGATGACCACAGTGTACATGTCATAAAGAAAAAGAAAAATTGACAACAGTAGTGACAACAAAAAAATAACAACAAAACTCGCACAAAGACCAAAGGAAGCTTCAGAAGACAGTGCAACTAGTGAGCAGATTAGGAATTTGGAAGCATGTTCTGAGAGCTAAAATGGTCAGTGTTGAATTTGGTAAACAGGTGTGGAAATAAGAAAAAAGGAAATTCAAGAAAAAAAATGTGTGCTCTTGGCTAGTATACAGATTATACACTGTCCTAATATAATTGAACATTGAATAAAAATAGTTTCTTGTGTTCATTTACCTCTGTTAACTTCGATTGCTTCATTTTTAATAATGCTGGCAGGCTCTGGCTAATGTGAGGAAAAATGTTATTCTTTAAAATGTTGGAGTGGAGAGCAGGGTAAAACACACCTATTAGAGTCAATTAATATTTGGAAAGGAAAAAAAGGAAAGTTATATTGTAGGAAGCTTGCTTTTTGCTTTTATTTGTCCTAATTTAAAGGTGCAGCAGGTGTGCAAAGAGGAAAGTTCACATTGTTATTTGCCGCAATTGAATGAGAAGAATCATATTTAAAGAAGATAGAAATTTATTGAAATTAATGGCACCACAGAGTAGAAATGAGCCTTGGCAATCACTCACTCCAGCCCTTCTTAGTTGATGAATCCACTGAGGCTTCTGAGGGTGAGAAAACCCATTCAAGGTCATAAGACCCATTCAAGGTCATGTGGCTAGTTTGTACTCAGGCAGAAGAAATTTCCAGATTTCCTGACTATCAGGCTAGGGAATAGTCCCCGTGAGAGTGTCAGAGATGAATGAGTAAGGTACAGATTTTAAAAGTTGAAAGAAAAGTGACGAATTCCCATTTCAAGAACTTGAATATTGGTTGCAGTAGATGGCAGGGCTCACACTGAGACCTAAGAAAGTGGAGCCTGGCTCATAGTCCTCTTTCTGGGTTGCAAGAGTTAATGTCAGAAGGAGTTGCAAGGTGCTATCTAAATGGGCCCTCCAGGTTCCAGGAAAGTAAATGGTCCTGGAGGAGGTCTTCCAGCTGATTTGGGAAAGGGACACAAAGGACTAGAGAAGGGAAGGTTGAGATGAATTTCTGAGTTTGGAATGTGTGTTCATGTTAGAGCCGCCTCAAAGTAGTCTAAGAGATTTGTCAGTTTCGGAGAAAAAAAGAATTGTAAGAGAGAAATGTTTTAAAAAGATAGTGCTATAAGAGCTATAGTGCGATAGTGCAGAGGGTAAAGGTGAAGGTCAAAAAGGATCATGCTCAGATGAAGCCAGGCAGTGGTGAGAAAGCCCAAACTGGGAGAGTTCTGCTAGAACTTGTGATAGACAGATGTGGAAAGGTCAGATGTGCATTTTGACTCAAATGTCTTTTAACAAACTGTCCATATAACTCTGATGCTTGTCTTAGGAAAATTGACAGCTTATCAATAGACATTGCAATTCTGTTGTGGCCCGATTCATTCATATTCAGTGGACGTGGCTGAGGTGTTTGCCCACCATCAGCCTGAACCAACGGCAAACTAAAACAAGGCTGGCATAAGTTTTTTCAAGGAAGAGCTGCTTCTAATCAGAGATCTGAATTGTGGGCCACAGGCTTACAGGGGTCATGAAGTCCCAGATTTTCACAGGATCATTACATGGCTTATATATTAATAGGATGAGGAATCAAAGTTAATAAAGGCATGGTAGTCTGGGGAAGGGGTTAAAGATGGGAGCTGGTATAACAATTCACTTAGGCTTTCTGTTGCTAGAGAGAGTAGGAAGAGGTAGGACAGAAGAGAGAAAGAAGTGAGGTGGTCAGTCAGGTATTTCTCTCTCTCTCCCTCTTTGGCTTGGGAACAGGAAGGCATATAGGACACCCGGTAAGAATACTGGGGTTTTGTTTTGAGACCCTGGGAGGAGCCAGCACCAACATGGGATAGCTATAATTAAGAGCGGGGACGGATCTAATAGGCATACTTGAGGGTCTCTTGTTTCCTATTAATGAGGATGCTGAGTCTATAGCCAATAGGGCTGATGCGGCAGCTGTAGGACACTTAAGCTGCCTTACTCTCCCACCCCACCCGTTGCCACCAATGGAGAGAAACAGCGGGAGGGGAAGGCTGTTTGAAAGATGGAGCAATTTTATTCAGGAGAGACTGGGTATTCCCTAAAGCGGCTGTTTAAATGGTTGGATCAAACTAAATTTAAACCAGGTTAGACATTTAGTTAATTAATTTTTCTCTAACCAGCAGGTGGAAGTTTGGAGGACAAGATTATAGACAAAATAAAGGCACTACATTTTCTCTGATAAAAAAATCTCTTAACATTTTCATATCCTGTTGGTTTTCCAGGAAACATAGAAATCCTGTGTAAGAAATAATCTCAAAATTGACGTGATGGATTAAAGATGGGAAAACATGTTCTGGAATGCCGAATGGCAACGTTAGTCTGTGTCTACACACACAGATCAACGGGTACTGAATATAGTTTTTTTTTTTTTTTAAAGCAGTTGAATTCAGCAAGGCAATTATTTTATTGCTCAATAAGAAAATATTTGGATTGAGTGAATTTTTTTGCCCTTTATTTTGGGAGTCTATGTTTATCATCTCAATATGAGAGTGAAAATTTTCTCGCAGAGACTTTCCATAGTCTTATAATGAGCCAGATTTAAGGCATTATTCTATCTGGAAATATTTGAGGGAATGTGTAAGCAAGGGATGCCATGTGATGGGGTAAGACCAGTACAATTCAGCAAAGGTTGACTGCTCCCTTATTCTGTGGAGGGCACGTGACAGGCATTGAGGGTGAGAAGGGGCATCAAGGGAGGAGGAATGCCATGAGGAGATAGAAGACACAGAGAATAGTTTTGGTTGGGGGAGCCAGGAGGGCTTCATAGAGGAGACGGTCTTTGTGCTGGGCTTTGAAGAAAGACTTCCATAGGTGGTGATTTTTCATGGGAAAGGCATTTGAGCTGAAGAAATGTGGATAAAGGAGCAAAAATGAGGAAATGCCCAGTGGGTCTGTGGCCAGTGCAGTAGTCTGACATGCCTAGCTAGAGAGAGGCTACTAGGTGATCTCCAGTGGAGAAAGAAGAATGGCCACAGGGTGGGGTGAGTGAGATGGAATGGGGGAGGGGGCAATCAGGAGATAATATTAGGAAGTCTGGAGCCTGCGAGTGAGGGAGATTTGAAAATAAGGCCAGCACGGCCTACCTGCTCTGACATTGTCTAGATTTGGTAGGTGTCATTGTCTCTGTGACTGGGGCATAATTAAAAGATTCAGGGCTTATGATTCTCTGGCACCTGCCATGTCAAACTAGGATCTTCAGGTCTGTGCTGCTGTAGTGACTGTTTTGATGGGTTCCATTGGATTAGACTGACTGCATCTCTTGGACGTTGTCAGTTCTGCTGAGGAGACACACGAGTCACCACTCAGACACCATGGGCAGCAGCAGCTGTTGGCCAGAGGATCAAAAGACACACAGGAAGGCTCAGTAAAAAGGAAATGCAGCCAATAATAAGAGCTCCAATTTCCATATTGGGTAATGAATAGAGATGGCAAAACCTCAAAATAACCCCAAATCCTAATCCTAATTTATCTATGAGGTTCAAGCAAAGCTACAGACTCTTGTGGTTATATTGTAAAATTTCTCTGTAGGCTGGTATTTTTAATTTGTTATTGAGTGTAACACCTGTGTTGGTTCATTCTTACTCAAATTCGTGAGGTAATTAGTTTCATAGAATATTGCTAGGTTGGCATATTTCCCTTGCTCTCATCACTCTTGGGAATATCAAAACTAGAAGACAGGTACTCTTATCACAGAGTTATATTAATAAATTTAATTAACATAAAACCACATTAATCCAATGGCTGGCACTGAGGCTGAAGAGCTTTTCGTTCTCTCATACTACCAAATTGCCAATCTTGTGAGTATCTGCCAGCTAGTGAGTTTTTTAGAGTCAGGTTTGTTGAGGTATAATTTACATATAGTAAAATCTCCCCTTTTTAGGGGTACTGTTCTGTGATTTTTTGACAAATGTATACAGTTGTGTAATTACCACAGTTAAGATGGAGACTATTTCCACTGCCCCCAAATTCCTTTGTGCCCCTTTACAGCCAATCCCCTCCCCTCACTCCAGCCTCTGGCAACTGCTGATTCCTGTTACCACAGTTTTGCCTTTTCCTAAATGTCTTTTGAGTGGCTCTTCACTGAGCATAATCTGCTTTCCAGACTCATCCATGGTATTGAATGTGTCATTTTGTTCCTTGATATTGCTCAGTAGTTTTCCATTGTGTGGATGTGCTTGAATTTATTCAGTTACCATTTAATGAACATTTGGGTTGTTTCCAGTATCTGGCGGTTATGATGAAAGTTGATCTAAAAATTCACCTACAGGTTTTTTTTTTTTTTTTTTTTTTTTTTTTGTGGTATGCGGGCCTCCCTCTGTTGTGGTCTCTCCCATTGCGGAGCACAGGCTCCGGACGCGCAGGCTCAGCGGCCATGGCTCACGGGCCCAGCCGCTCTGCGGCATGTGGGATCTTCCCAGACCGGGGCGCGAACCCGGTTCCCCTGCATCGGCAGGCGGACGCGCAACCACTGCGCCACCAGGGAAGCCCCTCACCTACAGGTTTTTGTGTGGACTTATGCATCCATTTCTCTTGATGACCTAGAAGTGGGATTGCTGGGTCATATGGTAAGTGTATGTTAAACTCTAAAAGAAACTTCCAAACTCTTTTTGGAAGTGGCAGTCCCCTTTTGCATTCCCACCAGCAATGTATGAGATTTCTAGCTGCTCCACATTCTCACCAGCACTTCTTTCTCCAACATTTTTTATGTTAGTCATTCTTATAGGTGTATAGTAGTATCACATTGTGGATTTAATTTGTGTTTCCCTAGTGAGTAATGATGTTGAGAATATTTTCATGTGCTTATTTTCCATCTATATACTTTTTCTTTGGAGAAGTGACTGGCATTGGTGAAAGAATAGGCATATAAATTACTGGCACAGAAGAGCCAGTCAAGAAATAGCCCATAATTATATGGTCAGTTGATTTTCTACAAAGGTGCCAAGGTAATTCAATGGAGAAAGAATAGTTTTTTCAACAAGTGGTGCTGAGACAATTGGATATCAATATGCAAAACAATGAACTTAGACTGTTATCTAACACCACATACAAAAATTAGTTTAAGATGGTTCTCAGACCTAAATGTGAAACCAAAACTATACGGATTGCAAGAAGAAAACATAGGAGAACATGTTTGTGATTGTGGGTTAAACAAAGTATTCTTAGATAGAACACAAAAAGCATGTACTGTAAAAGAAAAAAAATCCTAAATCAGACTCCACAAACTTAAAAATCTTCTCTTCTTCAAAAGACACTATTAAGAAAATGAAAAGACAAACCACAGGGAAAAAATATTTGCAAAGTATGTATCCAGTAAAGGACTTATATCTAGAATACATAAAGAACTCTCACAATTCAGTAAGTGTGCTAGTCTGTTCTCCTCAGTCTACAATGCCTCTGTGCCTCCAAACATGAACTTCCCTGGATGGTACAACTCATCATCACCTTTTCCTTACACTCACCAGCTTCTCTCTTCCTCTTCCTCCCTCTCTCTCTTTCTCTACCCTTCCTCTTCTGAATGATTGATTGATTGATCAATTGATTCTGACAGAAAGAGCATTGGTTTTGGCTCTAATTGCTTTCTGGCATACCACTTAAGGAACTTTTTTATATTGTGAACTTTTTCGTACAACCGAGGAGATACTGGCTTGAGCTTCAGTTTTGGGGGGCTGAGTGCAATGAACTCTGGGAAAAGGTAGGACTCTTCAAATGCACCTTGGTTATTTGAGGAGATCCAGTACTGATGTGACTAGAACAGGGACACTAACACCCAACGTTTCAGATTAGTATGCTTTTAGGTGTTATCACTCACTGACAAGATATCTTCATGTCTCCATGGAAAGGGTGAAGGGAAGAATTGGCAAAGACATATGACCAACAGTTGTGAGGGGCTTCAGGTTGCAGCTCTGAGTTCTTCATGAATGCTCCTCCCGGAGTGGAGAGGTGGGGTTGTGCAGGACCATCCCTACTTGTCCCTCCTGCAGTAGGGGTGAGCAGGGAAGCAAAAAAGACTGAAGCAGAGCTGGGCCCCAGGAGCATGCTGCTTGGTGAATCTTTCCTGCTTGCAGGAGAGGGATAATTTTACACAACTGACAGAACTCACGCCTAACGATTTTTTGACCCCGTGTTGTAGTTGCCCAGAGTGAGGGCTGCTGCCCCAACATTTTCTTAAAGCAAGAACTAGTCTGAAGCTATGATTCTTTTCCCCAACCACTCTCAGAGAAAAAGCCAAGAGAAGAGCTTTGGAGTTGACTGAACCATACTATGGGCTGATTAAAGTAGGAGAGCTTTCCTTTTGTTTGAAATATATACTTCACACACATTTGAGGAGTGTGTGAGGGAGGGAAGGGCATTACGTGGTGTTCAGGCAAAGACACAGACTCTACAACAACAGCTTCTAAGTCACACTTCATTGTCTCAGGAGCTTATCCACTGATACTAGCTTATCATGGTTATAGATTTCCCTCCTCAGCAATTAGAAATGTTCCAGAGATTCAGCTGCCTTGTCACTGCAGTCCATTGTAGAGGTTCTTTGCTCTACATTTCTTTGCTAATTGCCTTTTGTACTGAATTCCAGAGAGAGTTGTTGTTTGTGTGTATGTGTGTGTGTGTGTGAGAGAGAAATGCTTTCATCTGAGACCTTTATTGTTAGGGAATTTTGGGATTCGTCCTTGAACTATAGAACAGAGATTCCAAATTTTTTTAGTTGAGGATTTTTTTTTTTTTTTTTTTTTTTTTGTATGCGGGCCTCCCTCTGTTGTGGCCTCTCCCGTTGCGGAGCACAGGCTCCGGACGTGCAGGCTCAGCGGCCATGGCTCACGGGCCCAGCCGCTCCGCGGCACGTGGGATCTTCCCGGACCGGGGCGCGAACCCGCGTCCCCTGCATCGGCAGGTGGACGCGCAACCACTGCGCCACCAGGGAAGCCCGAGGATTTTTTTAAAACCAAAACTTTCCTTCAACCTTTACCTGGTAACTGTCACATTTCTGGTATCTCTTGATTAAGAAAATACAAAATGGTATCATTACTTCAGTATGTTGGTAAAGGATAAAAGATAATAATACCAGCAATTAAAAACAGTGGTGTGGAGATACATAAGGCAGGACTGCAGACTCTTTTACCCTTAACTCCCAGGGCCCTCAGGTGCAGTGAGCCCACGGGCTGTAGGAAATGGATGGGCTGGCGTGTCATTCTTATTATATTTTATTTTTTCTTTTGCTCCATTTATTTCTTTTGGAGCACTTAACACTGCTGTCTGAGAGTACAAAGTAAGGGCATGGATCGTAACATGTCTCAGCTGGAAGGAATCTCAGGCATCCTTTAGCCCAGACAGCTCATTTTACCGATGGAGAAACTGAGTCCAATAGTGGGAAGTGTCCTGCCCAATTTCAGGCAGTAATTTTGTGATGGAGTTAGGAGTGTTCATGCCTCTTGGCTGTCTCATATTTTTCTTCTCTAGCAGTATGAAGAACAGCTGCTTGTCTCTCTAGTGCTGTAATGCATTGGAAGCAGCCACAGTTTGTGCATCAACCTACTGCATCTACTTAAAAATTATTTTAGTGTTAAAAAGTTTGTCCCTCAAGCTCAATTTGTTTGAAATTGTATTTTTAAAAAGCCTGTTTACATGAGAAGGCAGCTGAGTTGATCAGCATAAACAAGGATGTTCTCTCCTAGTTGGCTGCTTCTTTCCTAGTGTGCTGGTGCCTGGGAGAATATTGGTCAAGGACAAGCTCTCAGGTGGTGTCTACCTGAAAACAGATGTGATTTTCTAGCTCTTACCCTTGACCAACCTGTGTGTGCGTTTGCTGCCTTCTGAAAGCACCAATTGTCATGCCCAGAGTGGCCTGCAGAGGGCAGCCTTTACTTTCCTGTGGCTTTACTGTCACTGGAAAAAGTCCTGGCCTTTACCTGGAATGGAATGGGCTTGTTTGTCACCTAAGTGCAAATGTCATTTTAGCACTTCGCTGGTCACAACACTCTTTCTGGCCTTTATAGGAAATGACATATTCCTGTGTTCTTTGTCTCCAACACATGCTGCAGGAAGGTACGGGCAGTTATTATGCTTTAAAAGGTTGAAAAGAAAATGCTGAGACCTGTAAGCCAAATACCAGGGGGCACAGAGAACACAAATCAGGTTTCTGTGTCACCTGGCTCTTGTGGAAAGTAGAGAAAAGAAAGGATTGGCTTTGTGTCCTGTTGCTATTAACAAGCTCTCCTCTGTTACTTCTCTTCCCTGGGTTAGAGGGATGTTCAGACAAGACTGGCACTCTCCCGGCCAGATTGGCTTTCTTTTCTCTCATCTCACTCAGCTTTGCCCCTGGCCCACCACTTCCCCATCCCTGTCCCTTGCCCTCTTTTCTGCCCTGGTTGTGTGCTCTGGCACTTAGGTCTCTTTATCAGCCCCTCGAGGTGTTCTTGGCACAGATGCAGCTGCCAAGAGGTGCTGGTGAAAGTGCTCACAAATGACCAGCAGTGGCAGGTGCCAGGAAGGCATCCAGTGACACGTGAAAGTCTAGGAAGAGCAATTTTATGGCCTCTTGCAGCGCTGCTTTCTCTCAAGGCGCAAACTGACAAGTGGTTCCACTCTACCTGTGTCTCTCCTTTTAATTACAATCATTGTTGCTCCTGGCCAGGCCTCACCCACAGTGGCCAGAGGCACGAGGAACTTCCTTCAGCAGGAGTGGTGCTCCGAGCTGGTTTTTCTTCCCATCCAAAATCACACCCGGATAATACTGTCATCAAGCACTCAGCTAACATGTCCTAAGCGCCGTGTGTTTCCTCTGTGCTGTACACATATTACTTCATTTACTCTTCATCTCCCAACACTCCTTTGAGGGAGATACTATTACAAACCTGCTTTTCAGATCAGGGAATGGTGACACAAGAGAGGTTAAATACCTCGCTCAAAGGCACATACCTAGTGATCGGTAGAGCCAGGCTAAGCTTCCATTCCAGGCAGAGGGGCTCCCCTCCCTGCCTCTCAGCACTATGCTCTGTTATTTCCAGAGACAGCAGTGAGCTCACTTTCTCTGAGCAGAGAGGAAAGTCTACCTTTAAGAAAGGATGAGAATGTTGTGCTGCCTCAGTTTCTCCAAGGTGGCCTGTCTTGGGAGGCAAAATGGATTGATTGTTACTGATGGCCATAAGCACCAGAGTTATAGGCTGCTTCTTCCAGCAGGGTCATCCCGACTTGACTTGCCAGGACAGTCTCAGCGTGTGCGGTGGATCACAGCACACATTGTATCATTGGTTCATCATCAGAAACAAAAAAGCCCATCCTCAGCTATCCCTAGAGGCTGCTAAAGTGTTTCAAAGAGCAAAGTCCTTACCTTTAAGTTAATTAAGTAAACAGAGACTGTCAGCTACATGCCAGCACTAAGGCTCAGCTCTGGGGATATGGAGATTCATAAGACACAATCTTGCCATCTAGCACCTTGTGGTCTGGAGGAGGGGACAGATAAGTCAGCAGTGCCAGAAAGCCTGTCTCTGCATTCCACGGCCACACTCCTGGAGGTGGATGCAAATCCCCTCTGCAGGGTTCTCGTAAATGGGTGTGGCCCAGAATATTAGTAAACAGGACTGTAAGGCCTGGACTGGAGGAATTACCACCTCTGTTAAGGAAGCTGTCCTGGGACATAGCAAACTACACCTTTCTGTAAACTCCTGACAGAGCAGGGAGAGTGACTTATGACCCACATATTGGGTGGACAGGCGAAGCTTTAATTTAAAGCATAATCCACTGCTCATTTATCAACACCACCTGGAAAGTATATATCTCCACAGAACGTTTCCGCGACACTAAGGCTTCGTTAGGTCAATCTTGTAAATAGCAGTCGGTTGCGTGGTTTGGAATCATGACATTTTGAGGCATGTGCACCTCATTGACCTATCATAACTCACATATGCCACCAAGAAGGAAGAGAAGAAGAGAAGACAGTACTGCTGGATTTGAACCTGGAGGTGGAAATGAGGAAGAGGGAAGAGAAGGAGGAGCCACCAAAGGAAAAATGCCAGAAGGAAGGGCGGGCAAGGCCAGTTGGAACCATCATGGGAAACACTCACGTGGTTCTGACTCTGATCCTGACACTGCTCTGATGGCCTCATGTTCTACCATTCAAAGCAAGCATGGAAAGGAGGGACTCATATTATCCTCACTTCATAGATGAGCAAACTGAGGCACAGAGCAGCTAAGTAATTTTTCCTGAGACCCATAATAAGCAAGTAGCAGATCTAGGACTCGAACCCAAAGTGCTGCTGCAGAGTCTGGGGTCCTAATCACACACCACCCAAGGGAAAAAATTACTCTGTACAGTGACATGAAATATTCTACTCAGTAGGGCCTGTTTCTTTTTTTCTCTGTAGGCAGCAAATAATAATTTAATCTGTTGTGTCAATGTTCAACTTCAAATTCGACCAAGTGCCTTGCAGCCAGCTGTTTGGGAAGCAGGCAGGTATTTTTTGATCCTAAGGGTATGGGACTCAGCTGTGACCAGGTTTACTGGCATCAAGCATGTCAGTCAGGGACAGTTTTCTAGTTTCAGGACAGAGGAGTCCATGACAAAAGAGGCTTGTGACAAATCCTGCCAGGAGTCTCTCTTCAGGCAGGAAATGGGATTTAGAAAAGGAGAGCTCATAGCTTGTAGAGGCACACAGTGCTGGCCCGAAGAGCTGGGCTCTAAGGAAACCGGAAACCACAAGCTGATCAGCACAGAAGAAGATGGAGGGCGGTTTTTTCTCTCAGTGATCCAGGGAAGCTCATTCTGACTTTATTATACTCCCAACTCCTCAGAGTAAGTATCTGTCCTCTGTGGTACAATAGATACCGTAGTTGTTTGTCTAGATGTCTGTCTCCTCAGCTAGCCTGTGAATTCTAAAGCAGGTAACTGTATTTTATTCACGTTAACATTTCCAGAGCCTGGGATGGTGTCTTTCTAGCATTAGGGACCTCAAAACGTTTATTACGTGAATTAACGATTAAGGAATAGGTTCGCTGGTTAGTCCAAGAAGTGATTAAGTAAAGCATAGCACCATGTGGATTACAAAGATAATCTCATATTTGGGTGTAAATATCCTGTCCTGCTGTTCTTAGGAGAGAAGTGGGGCAGGAGGAGGCGTACACTATATGCGATATGCATCCTACAAACACACACACACACTTATGTTTATTCCTATGCCATTTTGGAATCTGGAAAGGTTGGCTGTAAGGAAATGTCTTGTCAGGTAATTGTGCTTTTGAGTGTTCTCCATTCAAGAAGCCTGCCATGCTTACAAACAGTTTGCATAATACCTTGTTCATTAAGACCCATAAATTAGTGCTGTTTTAATTGATTCCCTAGAGGCAGTAAATAAAATGACATGAAGTGACATTAAAAGGGGGAAATGACACTTGGTAGGTGTTTTTCTTCTTCCCATCCCTGCATCCCCTGAAGTCTGACAACACTCTCCCCTGTGACAGGCCATTTGTTCCAACCCATTCAAGAAAAGACCAATACAGAGGCAGAGTCAAGATGACGGTGTGGGAAGACACCGAGTTAGCGTCTCCCCACAACTAGGGCACCTGCCAGCTGCTGGTGGGGGACTCTGACGCCCAAGGAGTTGGGAGGAACCCCAGAGTGAACTGGTAGGACGTAGGGGGACTGAGGGGGAGGAGAAGTGGAGGCCAGACAGGATCGGCACCCCTGAGGCCAGGGAGATCGGAAGAGGCAGGCGGGAGGGACTCTCTGGGAAGAGTGGGAGAGGAATGCAGGGCGATCACCTGGCCCACTCGGGCTGGGGAGCCTGCTGAGCTCCCAAGCCAGTACCCCCCCTTCAAAGCCCCATCCAGGTTGTGTGGGTCCTTGGGGGCATAGGAGGGAGGCTGGGGAGAACAGGAGAGGCAGGCGGGAGGGGTCCTCCCAGACCGGAGGAGCAGGAGAGGAGGGCGTTTGCCCCGCCCACTTGAGCTCAGGAAGCCTGCTGGGCTCCCAGGTGAGGTCCCCTGCCCTCTGAGACCAGGGGTGGGGGGCACACCTGGGCCCCTTGTGTTCCTTGAGCCTAAGCTCCACCCTCCAGAGCCCCAGGGCTTTTTCCAGACGTGTGGGTCTGAGCATTGGCTCCCCCACTGCCCAAACCTCATCATTGCTTAGGCCCCTGCCCTCCACAGCCAAGGCCTTCCCCCCCACTTTTTTTTTTCTTCTTTTCCCTCCTCCTCTCTTTTTTACTATTGTGGTACTCATGTACCTTCTGGTTGTTGATTCATCTATATATATATTTTTAATATTCTTCCTAACATACCTGTTCGTTTCCTAGTCTAATTTTATTTTTTACTTTGTTATTCTTTTTTTTTTTTTTTTTTGCCACCCCACACGTCTTGTGGAATCTTGGTTCACAAGCCCAGGGTCAGGCCAAAGCTCCTGCAGTGGGAGCTCTGAGTCCGAACCACTGGACTAACAGAGAACCTCAGATCCCAGGGAATATTCGTCAGAGTGAGGTCTCCCAGAGTTCCTCACCTCAGCACCAAGCCAGCTCTACCCAGCCTACAAACTCCAGTGGTGGAAGCTTCATGCCAAACAACCAGTAAGACAGGAACACAATCCCACTCATAAAAGAAAAAGAAAAAATGAGATGGCAAAAAAATATATCACAGATGAAGGAGCAAGGTAAAA
>NC_041220.1:47839999-47853910 GCF_002837175.3 Physeter macrocephalus | reverse complement strand
GTAGTCACCCAAGTCCAGGAAGCACAGAGAGTCCCATACAGGATAAACCCTAGGAAAAACACACCAAGACACATATTAATCAAACTATCAAAAATTAAATTCAAAGAAAAAATATTAAAAACAACAAGGGAAAAACAAAAAATAACACACAAAGGAATCCCCATAAGGTTATCAGCTGCTTTTTCAGTGGAAACTCTGCAGGCCAGAAGCGAGTGGCAGGATATATTTAAAGTGATGAAAGAGAAAAACCTACAACCAAGATTACCCAGCAAGGATCTCATTCAGATTCAATGGAGAAGTCAAAAGCTTTTCAGACAAGCAAAAGCTAAGAGAATTCAGCATCACCAAACCAGCTTTACAACAAATGCTAAAGAAACTTCTCTAAGCAGGAAACACAAGAGAAGAAAAAGACCCACAAAAACAGACCCAAATACCAAATGTAAAATAGATAGCTAGTGGGAAGCAGCCGCATAGCACAGGGAGATGAGCTCAGTGCTTTGTGACCACCTAGAGGGGTGCAATAGGGAGGGTGGGCGGGAGGGAGATGCAAGAGATATGGGGATATATGTATATGTATAACTGATTCACTTTGTTATAAAGCAGAAACTAACACACCATTATAAAGCAATTATACTCCAATAAAGATGTTTAAAAAAAAAAAAAACAAGCTCCAGGACAGGAAGGAAGAGAATTAAAGTCTTCCATGACTGTAACCCCAGCAACACTAGGCAGAGGTTGGGTGGAGTCATTATGCAGAAGGACACATGATTTTCAGGTTGAATGCCCTAGAAAGTCAGTGCCTTGACAATAAGAATTGTCAAGATGCAGAATTCTTTTGAAGTGAGAATTCGAGACAATTTTATGCAATTTTCTTTTTTGTTGTTTTTCTATTCACTCTTATTGTGCTGACTTATTAAAGGTGCTGTGGGTACTTCAAAACAAACAAACAAACAAACACACCCAAAACAATTAATAAAATGGTAATAAGAACATACATATTGATAATTACTTTGAATGTAAATAGATTAAATGCCCCAACCAAAAGACACAGACGGGCTGAATGTATACAAAATCAAGACCCATATATATGCTGTCTATAAGAGACCCACTTCAGACCTAGGGACACATACAGACTGAAAGTGAAGGGATGGAAAAAGATATTCCATGCAAATGGAAAGCAAAAGAAAGCTGGAGTAGCAATTCTCATATCAGACAAAATAGACTTTAAAATAAAGACTATTACAAGAGACAAAGAAGGACACTACATTTTAGAACATTCCACCCAAAAGTGGCAGAATACACTTTTGTCTCAAGTGCACATGGAACATTCTCCAGTATAGATCACATCTTGAGTCACTAATCAAGCCTCGGAAAATGTATGAAAATTGAAATCGTATCAAGCATCTTTTCTGACCACAACACTATGAGATTGGAAATCAATTACAGGAAAAAAAAACTGTAAAAAACACAAATACCTGAAGGCTAAACAGTGCACTACTAAATAAGAGATCACTGAAGAAATCAAAGAAATAAAAAAATACAAATGACAATGAAACAAGACAAGAAACAAATGACAATGAAAACACAACGACCCAAAACCTATGGCATGCAGCAAAAGCAGTTCTAAGAGGGAAGTTTATAGCAATACAATCTCACCACAAGAAACAAGAAAAATCTCAAACAATCTAACCCTACACTTAAAACAACTGGAGAAAGAAGAACAAAGAAAATCCAAAGTCAGTAGAAGGAAAGAAATCATAAAGATCAAATCAGAAATAAATGAAATAGAAAAGTAGAAGGAAAGAAATAAAGATCAGAGCAGAAATAAATGAAATAGAAACAAAACAATAGCAAAGGTCAATGAAACTAAAAGCTGGTTTTCTGAGAAGATAAAAAAACTTGATAAACCTTTAGCCAGACTCATCAGGTAAAAAAGGTAGAGGATGCAAATCAATTAATTATAAATGAAAAAGGAGAAATCACAACTGACACTGCAGAAATACAAAGCATTATAAGAGACTACTACAAACAACTGTATGCCAATAAAATGGACAGCCATGAAGAAATGGACAAATTCTTTGAAAGGTACAATTTTCCAAGACTGAACCAGGAAGAATTAGAAAATATAAACAGACCTATCACAAGTAATGAAATTGAAACCATAATTAAAAATCTTCCAGCAAACAAAAGCCCAGGACCAGACGGCTTCACAGGAGAATTCTATCAAACATTTAGAGAAGCGTTAACACCAGTCCTTCTCAAACTCTTCCAAAAAATTGCAGAGGGAGAAACACTTCCAAATTCATTCTACAAAGCCACCATTACCCTGATACCAAAACCCAAAAAAGATATCACAAAAAAGAATATTATACACCAATATCACTGATGAACATAGATGCAAAAATCCTGGACAAAATACTAGCAAACAGAATTGAACAGCACATGAAAAGGATCATACACCATGATCAAGTGAGATTTATCCCCAGGATGCAAGGATTCTTCAATATACGCAAGTCAGTCAATGTGATACACCACATTAACACATTAAGGAATAAAAACCATGTGATCATCTCTATAGATGCAGAAAAAGCTTTTGACAAAATTCCACACCACTTAGGATAAAAACTTGCCAGAAAATGGGCATAGAGGGAAACTACCTCAACATAATAAAGGCCATATATGACAAACCCACAGCAAGCATCATACTCAATGGTGAAAAACTGAAGGCATTTCCACTAGGATCAGGAACAAGACAAGGATGTCCACCGTCGCCACTCTTATGCAACATAGTTTTGGAATCCTAGCCACAGCAATCAGAGAAGAAAAAGAAATAAAAGGAATACAAATTGGGAAAGAAGAAGTAAAACTGTCACTGTTGCTGATGACATGATACTATACATAGAAAATCCTAGAGATGCAACCAGAAAACTACTAGAGCTAATCAATGAATTTGGTAAGGTTGCAGGATACAAAATTAATGTACAGAAATCTCTGGCATTCCTATACACCAACAATGAAAAATCAGAAAGAGAAATTAAGGAAACACTCCCATTTACCACTGCAACAAAAAGAATAAAATACCTAGGAATAAACCTGCCTAAGGAGGCAAAAGACTTGTACTCAGAAAACTATAAAACACTGATGAAAGAAATCAAAGATGACATAAACAGATGGAGAAATATACCATGTTCTTGGATTGGAAGAATCAATATTGTGAAGATGACTATACTACACAAAGCAGTCTACAGATTCCGTGCAATCCCTATCAAACTACCAATGGCATTCTTCACAGAATTAGAACAAAAAATTTTACAATTCATATGGAAACACAAAAGACCCCGAATAGCCAAAGCAATCTTAAGAAAGAAAAACAGAGTTGGAGGAATCAGGCTCCCTGAGTTCAAACTAAACCACAAAGCTACAGTAATCAAGACAGCATGGTACTGGCACAAAAACAGAAATATAGATCAATGGTACAGGTTAGAATGACCAGAGATAAACCCACACACATATGGGCACCTAATTTACGGCAAAGGAGGCAAGAACATACAATGGAGAAAAGACAGCCTCTTCAATGAGTGGTGCTGGGAAAACTGGACAGCTACATGTAAAAGAAGGAAATTAGAACACTCCCTAACACCATACACAGACATAAACTCCAAATGGATTAAAGACTTAAGTGTAAGGCCAGACACTATACAAGTCTTAGAGGGAAACATAGGAAAAACACTCTGACGTAAACCACAGCACGATCTTTTTTAACACATCTCCTAGATTAATGGAAATAAAAACAAAAATAAACAAATGTAATTAAACTTAAGAGCTTTTGCACAGCAAAGGAAACCATAAGACAAAATGACAACCCTCACAATGGGAGAAAATATTTGCAAATGAAACAACAAAGGATTAATCTCCAAAATATACAAACAGCTCATAGAGCTCAGTATCAAAAAAACAAACAATCCAATTAAAAAATGGTGGAAGACCTTAATAGACATTTCACCAAGAAGACATACAAATGGCCAAGAGGCACATGAAAAGATTTTCAACATCACTAATTATTAGAGAAATGCAAATCTAAACTATACTGAAGTATCACCTCATGTCAGTCAGAATGGCCATTATCAAAAAATCTAGAAACAATAAATACTGGAAAGGGTGTGGTAAAAAGGGAACCTTCCTGCACTGTTGGTGGGAATGTAAATTGATACAACCACTATGGAAAACAGTATGGAGGTTCCTTAAAAAACTAAACATAGAACTACCATATGACACAGCAATCCCACTACTGGGCATACACCCTGAAAAAACCATAATTCAAAAGGAGTCATGTACCACAATGTTCATTGCAGCTCTGTTTACAATAGCCAGGAAGGACATGGAAGCAACCTAAGTGTCTACTGACAGATGATTTCACCAAGAAGACATACAAATGGCCAAGAGGCACATGAAAAGATTTTCAACATGAAAAGATTTTCAACATCACTAATTATTAGAGAAATGCAAATCTAAACTATACTGAAGTATCACCTCATGTCAGTCAGAATGGCCATTATCAAAAAATCTAGAAACAATAAATACTGGAAAGGGTGTGGTAAAAAGGGAACCTTCCTGCACTGTTGGTGGGAATGTAAATTGATACAACCACTATGGAAAACAGTATGGAGGTTCCTTAAAAAACTAAACATAGAACTACCATATGACACAGCAATCCCACTACTGGGCATACACCCTGAAAAAACCATAATTCAAAAGGAGTCATGTACCACAATGTTCATTGCAGCTCTGTTTACAATAGCCAGGAAGGACATGGAAGCAACCTAAGTGTCTACTGACAGATGAATGCATAAGGAAGATGTGGCACATATATACAATGGAATATTAGCCATAAAAAGAAACGAAATTGAGTTATTTGTAGTGAGGTGGATGGACCTAGAGTCTGTCATACGAGTGAAGTAAGTCAGAAAGAGAAAAAACTGTATGTTAACACATAAATATGGAATGTAAAAAAAAATGGTACTGATGAACCTACTTTCAGGGCAGGAATAAAGAGGTAGACATAGAAAATGGACTTGAGGACATGCGTTGGGAGGGGGAAGCTGGGGCGAAGTGAGAGTAGCATCAACATATATACACTACCGAATGTAAAATAGTTGGCTGGTGGGAAGCAGCCGCATAGCACAGGGAGATCAGCTCAGTGCTTTGGGATGACCTAGAGGGGTGGGATAGGGAGGGTAGGAGGTAGGCTCAAGAGGGAGGGGATATGGGGACATGTGTATGCATATGGCTGATTCACTTTGTTGTGCAACAGAAACTAACACAGTATTGTGAAGCAATTATACTCCAATGAAGATCTATTAAAAAAAAAAAAAGAAAAAAGAAAAAAAGAAAGGACAAATACCTTGAACAGGTTGCAGGGCTTCTGGAGAGCTTCAGCTCCTGGTTTGGCATCATGAGTTGCCAGGGCAGGCTATGCCCAAAAAAGGAGTAGGTTCTGTCAGGCTGCAAACTAGGAGTAGCAATTTTGCTAATTATGGAAACAACTCTAACTGTGAAATCAAAATCTTGATCCCTTATTAAAGCAGTTTCAGTCATTATGTGTCTTTGTCATTAGAGTCACCCTAGCTCCCTGGTCTCTGACTATAAACCAAGCTATTTTGGGAATGGCAGGGAAGCTAATGTTTATGATGTCCATTCTGTGCCAGATCTTGCTCTGGGGGTTACACATATGATCTTACACCACAACCATGATAAATTGACATCAATTTATCTATTTCTGTAGATGAAAGCACAGAAATTCAGAGAGGTTAATTATCTGTCTAAAGAACACACAGCTTCCAAGTAATGGAGCCAAGATTTAAATCCATGTCTATACAACGTTAAAGTATGTGTTCTTTCTACAAAATTATGTAGTCATGATAGCTTTTGTCATTTGATCATAGGAAAACCAAAAAGGGGCCATTGCCCCTTTAAAACAGTTACCAACCTCTACCTAGTGATACATAACTTTCATAGAGAATTTTGATAACATGCATGAATAATTCAGTGTTTATGTAAATCTATGCATTACTTCTCAGCAATATTTGCATTAAAAGGGAGCCCTTATTGTGAAATAAAAATATTTGTCCTTTTTTTTTTTTTTTTTTTTTTTTTTTTTGTCCCTATCCCTGCGTTTTAGAAAGAATATTTCAGAAACATTTATTTTGAAAAATCTACTTTAAAAGCTAGTTAGTAAATTGACTCTCAAAGCCAGGGAAAGATGGGAGTCAGTAGCCTGGCAAAAAAACACCTTACAACCCTTGCTTCTGGGAGTAAAATCTGGGGTCTGTTTTCTGGAGTCAAGAGGGAAGGAAACATTCCCTATTTGGTCCTGTATCGGTATGTAATATGTACAGAATTTTTGCCAGGTGTGCAAGACAAAATGTGTGACACAAACACACTTGGCCCTTATGATAGGTATTATTTAGGGAGAGGAAATGCAGCAGCATGAGAAAGACTAGGAAATGTTAACAATCTTCTTGCCAGGGAGGGGAAGTACATCTTATACCCCTATGGTGGAGTTGAATATCGCATCAGGGATAGGAGTGACAGATCGATACAATCTGGCTTTTCCTTCATTCAGTTTTTTAGCTTGTAGCTGGAAGCCAGGGTTATATTTTCCTCTCTTTGTTCCTCCCTCCAAGCAGTTGCTATGCTTTCCTTCCGTTGCTCAGCCATGTTCAGTGTGTTTCTTTGAGGTCCTACTGAGAATTTTAAACAGTCCTGGCCAGTAATTACTGTCTCTCTCCAGATGCATCTCTTACACAGACTTCGTTTTTATTCCTCTGCAGTCTTGTGGAGAAGGGTGGTGCTGAAATTCTCTGTTACAGAGCTTATCTGCTGAAGTCATACCACTAGCGAGAAAGACATAAAGTACTTCCTCTTCTCTTCCTGCAAAATGGCATTATTTTTCCTTGCTTCTCTCTTTCCTGTAAAATGGTGATGATACATTTTTCCTGACACTGCTAATGCAAAATACAGGTTTCCCCCCCTCTGACTCTGAAACTAACGTTTTATAATTTCCACTTTGCACTTGTTCTGCTTGGTCTAAAAAACACAAATTGGTTGGGACAATGGCTATTTCACCTTTTAGTGCATTCTAAACATGTCTGGTGTTTTCCTCTACTACGCTTCTGAGTGTCCCACCGAGTGAGCGTGTGAAATAGCTTGAAATAAAATTCTTAATTTCAGTAATTTTTATTCGGTCTGACTCCCTCCGTGTCATCTCAGAAACCGCCATGTGACATCTAATCAACGAAATTACCTGTTCCAAAAACCTTACTTATTTGACATATGTTAATCCAATTTTTACTAAACCAAGATGTTCAAGTCTATGAGGGTCACAAATAGATATAAATTGGGGTTCCTGTCCTAATAGGAGAATGGCCATGCAAATAAATAACTGGGTTATATGGTGATGTACCAAGTGTTATGTGAATGGGGCAGATACTAAATTTTATGGGAGTTCAGTAGTGGTAATGAGATATTTTGGCTACTGTCAAAAGGGAATACTTCACAGGGGAGGTGGAATTTGAACTCAGCTCTTAATAGCAGAGGGGATTTCAGTGAATAGAAGGGTAGAAGGGAGTTTTAGGAAAAGGAAATAGTTTAAAAAAAGATGCAGAGGTATGACAATGCTAGGTATGTTCTCAGGAGGAAGGCTATTATATCTTGGCGCCTCTAAGTCAATTTATTTAGATTAAAACTTAAGACTGGAACATTAGGTAAGAATTAGACTGTGGGTAACTTTTAATGCAAGGCTAAGAAGTCTAAACTTAATTCAGTAGGCATGGGGTAGGACATGATTAGATAGTGATAGTTAGGTTTGGGAGACTCTATATTGGGAGACCCATTGCCTGCTATTGTATGTGTTGAGGACTGAACCCAGGGCCTCAGCTTGGAAGCAGCAGGTGGTCATGGAAAGGAGGAGACAGATGTTAGACATTCTAGAGGCAGAAGTGACAAAACGTGAGGTCCAATCAATCGAAAATGAAAAGTCTGAGATAAATGAGATTCTAGGCTGTGTTCTGCTCTACAGGATTGAGTGGGTGAGTCTAGTTTAATGTGTGTACATCTTGGGGTATGGAGGGGAATATGTATTGGGAGAAAAGAGCTCTGACTGCACTTCTCATGTTGTTGCACCTCTACTTTACCCTTTACATTTCTGAAATTAAGATGCTTCTTACCATCTATGGGCACATTTTTTTTTTTTCTTTTGCGGTACGCGGGCCTCTCGGTATGTGGGCCTCTCCTGTTGCGGAGCACAGGCTCCGGACGCGCAGGCTCAGCGCCCATGGCTCACCGGCCCAGCCGCTCCGCGGCATGTGGGATCTTCCCGGACCGGGGCACGAACCCGTGTCCCCTGCATCAGCAGGCAGACTCTCAACCACTGCGCCACCAGGGAAGCCCTGTCTCATATTTTTATGTTTTGTTCATTGCTCTATCCCCAGTGCCTAGAACTGTGCATGTTACATAGTAGATAATCAGTATGTCTTTACTGAATAGATTAAAGCAATGTCAGTCATCAAAGACAGTTTGGGAGAAATTTTGGGGGTGGAGGAATGCAGAACAGTGGTGTGTTGTTCCCCAGAACCCCTGAAATCACACACCTTAGGCAGTGGGTCACTCTACTTACAGATAAAACTGAATATGTGTCTTTAAACAATGCTGATAGAAACCTCGGGGTAGGCCCAAGACATAGACAGGGGTATGCGGAAACGGAAATGATTAAAGGAGTAGGAAGGAGGAAAATATGTAGGAACGGGTATGAGCAAAGGATGCAGAACTGTGCAGAGCAGGAACATGTCACAGTGTTTCCTGGTCTGTCCATACTCTGCAGCATTGCTCATATTCCCCTCCCGTCTTCTTTCAGAGCAGTACAGGACTCTGAAGGATTAATGTGATGCAGGTATGGAGGTTGTAGGGCCTCCAGGATGGTGTGCTTTTCAGGTCGATACCAGGTGTGACCACCAGATGGCAGTAGAGGACCAGCCTCAATGTCTTCCTCCTCAGGGTCCTGGGGCAGTAATTCAGGAAAGAAGCCTGGAATGGGGGTGGGGAAAGGGAGGGCAGTGGTCATAGTGGGAGGAGTGTGCCAGGGTTGAAGGTGGAAAGACGAGATCTTTGGGAGAAGGGGGATCTCCATGGTGATTTTGGAGGATGGTGGGGCTTGATGGGGACTTGTAGTTAAGTTCCTTGTAGTTCTTAAATAAAGTGCCTTGGACAGAGTGTAAACAAAGAGATCTCATTGTCTGGATCCAGTAGACCCTGAGCTCCATGAGGGCAAGTACTGCTGGTCTAGGTCACTGTTGTGACCCTGCCGCATAGTAACTAGTCAGACATATATGGTAAGTGATTGACAGAGATATTTCAATCACTTTCAGTAGAGGATCTTACTATCCATGGAAGAATTTTCAGTTGTGTGTGTGTGTGTGTGTGTGTGTGTGTGTGTGTGTGTGTGACGGGGGGATGGGAGGGTTTGGGGCTCATGAGCCACTGTTTGGCTAAAGCTTTTCAACTGCTATGATCAAAACTCCATAAAATTTCCAGGTCCCTCACCAGACAACTATTTCCTGTGTTAGGATAGCACCAGTTACTGTAACAAATGGACCTTTAAAAGGTATGTCGGGTCCAGTAAATGTCATATATGATAGTTTATCTCTTGCTCAAATAAATATCCAAGGCAGTCCCTAGTTAGTGGCAGTCTTTGAGGGACCAGGACTTCTGTGTCTCTGCCATCCTCAATGTAAGGCTTTCAATGTCACCCTTAGGGGTGAACATCACAGTCAGCCAGGAAGGAAAGAGTGCCAGTGCATGAAGGAGGCTTTTAAAGACTGGACCAGAAAATGGTACATAGTATTTCCTCTCACATTCAATTGAGCTCATGCACTTAAAGATGATGTTTACAGCAGAAGCTGGGAAGTGTCGTCCAGTTGTACTCAGGTAGGAGAGACAAAGGATTTTGGTGAGCAGCTAAAATCCCTACCACATCTCTTCTGTTTATAACCAAGCACATTTGCAGTAATACTCTTCAAGTGGTAGTGCCAGTGCAAAATTCTAATGATGGATGAACTGACTCTCTCTCTTTCCTGGGACTCGAGACAATTTTTAAAACCTTGCTAATCATGGATAGTGGTGTCTCCTGCTTCAAACTCTCAGTGTCTCCCATTATTTTTACAGGGCTCCTGTCTACTTTGACAAAGTGGACTTTTTCTGGGGATAAGACAAGGTTTCACACATTTCCTCATCCAAAGTGGTCCCAGGAGTCAGGAGAATGGAGGATATTTTAGGAGAGTATCCCAGACATACTGGCTCTGGAACATCTAGTTCTCTTATTGGGAGGCAGTAAGCATAGCAGGTCTGATTCAGACTGGCCAAGCAGTAAATTTTCAATCCAGGTTAACCACTGTCCTTACTGTCTTTCATTGGTCTGAGAAGATTATGGCTTTTTGTCCCTCTTGCTGATGGCAAGGATACGATTAGGATGAGAAGATACAGAATGGAAGCAATAGATTTTTGTGTGGAAGGGGATAGGCTTTGAGAAAGAAGAAATTAATGGTAAGTGAGAAGAAGGAGAACAGTCAGAAAATGGATGGACAGAAAAGGTGATGAGAGAGGAGAAAGGAGAAAGGGTAAAGATGATGTACAATGCAAGACATTTTAATGTCATGGAACACCATCCTAATAACACAGGATCCTATGACCTGTGGTTCTGTACACTCTGTCACCTTGCCTTCTTTGACACCTGTTTGTGCTTAGTCCTGATTTATTTATCTTTTGAGCAGTTTTGAAGTATTATTTTTATCTTTGTAATCCCTCTGAAGTCTGAAGTGAGAGTATTGATATTTAAATAAAATAGAGTTGGCCTAGGAATCTAGTTAATTACTACTTGCCATTTTTCAGTATTAGATATTTTTAGCAAATAATAATACTGATATGTACAGATTACTATTTGAAGATCATCATTTAATTAATCCTCACTCTTTTTTGGTCAGGTAGATAAAATATGCATTGTTATTCCAGTAGGGGATGGATGTCCAAGGAATAACACTATAATGATGAAACTTACCATTTGGCTGAGAGGTGGATTTATTCATTAAGGCATGCTTGCATTAATTAATTAGTTATTTTATTAAATGTTTATCGAGGCCTTATTGTGTGAGAGGTGCTAGAAGGGATACAGAGAATAAAAGACAACTCTTTCCTTTAAGAAGTACCTGACAGTTGAATGCCCACCATGTGCCAAGGGCCATGCTAGATGTGTCCTATGCATTTAATTCCCACATACACCTTGCAAGGCAAGATTCTCATAATTTCTCAGATAAGGAAGCTCAGAGAATTTGTATAATGTACTGAAGTTAAATGGAGGAGCTGGGATTTGAACTCAGATTTCATGGGGTCAAAGTCCATCTTCTACATCATGCTGACTTTTGGTTGCAAGGAGCTAATCTTATACCTATAAAAATAAAATTAACAAACCAAGTCCATTACTCATCTCCTTAGATGTACATATTAGTAAAACCAGTCTGTCACCCTGAGCATTCCACACTCTCTTGCTTCTCTAGCTCTGCTCATGCCTTTATTTTAGCTTAAAACACCCTCCAGTTATCTCCATTTATTACAGCACTACTCATTTTTAAGGGCCAGCTTAAATGTCACCTCTTTTGTGAGGATGGAACCTTAACTCATTTTTCTAATGAGTGATTTCTCCCTCTTTGAAACTGTACTCCTCACTTAAGGTAAATTGTCCAGTTGTTTCTGTGCTTGTCTTAGTGTCTGTGTGATAGGCAGCCTCTAAGACAGTCCTCAATTACCTCCACCTCCTAGTATTCATACCTTTGTATAATCTCTGGATTTATTGATTCTCTTCTAACGAATAGAATATGGCAGAAGTGCTGGGATGTCACTCTGATACTAGCTGATAAAAAAGATTTTGGCTTTTGTCCTAAACACTGTCTTTTACTCCCTCCTGGATCTCTTGCTCTGGAGAAAACAAGCTGCCATGTAGAGAGGTCCATGTGGCAAGGGATCAAGGTCCATGTGAGTGAGTGTGGAAGTGAATTCCCTTCAGCTGAGCTTTCAGATGAGACTGCAGCCCCAGGTGACAGCTTGACTGCAACCTTATTAAAGATCTTGAGGCAGAGGTAGCCAGGTAGCTGTATCCTGATCCTGAACCAAAAAAATGGTGATACAATAAATATTTGTGTTGTATGCCACTAGGTTTTGGAGAAATTTATTAAACATCATTGTAACCAGTGTGGTCCTACTAGACTGTAAATTGCTTGGAGATCAAGTCTCTTTCTTCTTTGTCTTTCATCTGCATCATCAAGCAAGATGTTTTGTATCAGGGCAGGAAGATATGCCCTCTCTCGGGTCTATGGTATTAGTGAGGAGGATTTGGAATAAAAAAGGTCTTACTGGAATTGGTACCACTCCTCCTGGATTGCAAAGAAAGAGCTTGTCCCATTTACTATGGTGGCTCCTGTAAGGGAAGCTTGGCTCAGGAAAGAGCCAGAAACATCTAGTCCTGAAATAGCAGGATTCTTGCTTCACGAAGGGCAGCATCCCAAGTCATGTTGATAGGAAGGATGTCTTTTCTTCACAAATGATTGACGTGATTGTCCTCAGGGAAAAATTAGTGCTTACCTTGTCATGTGCTTGTGTCTTAAATAAACAGTGAGAAAAGCAGTGATATAGCCCTTCCTAATACAATGAAGGAAACAATTGGAGCAACAATCTTGGCTTTTACTCCTGGTGCGTGCTCTCACCTTTTCCCTTTCTCCTCCCTTCTGGAGTTTGCAACTGAGCACCTCATTAAATACCTAGCTAAAGCCAGAGGACCCTAGTGTTTAAGCCACACAGGAAACTACCAAGATTTCTCCTTTTTCCAGAGAGGTAGTGGAGTCTTCCAAGGGAAGGAGCAAGATCAACATGTTGGTTTGATGAAGGGAGGCATTATTTGGAGGAGGGAAGAGGAGGTTGAGAGATGGTGAACATCTGTGTACTACAGTCTTTTTTCAGAAGTCAGAGACTGAAAGCCCTGTTTCTCCAGGCACAAAGGAAAGCTAAGACAAAGGAAAGATGGTCCTTTCAGATCATCTTGCACTTTGGAGAGTTCCTTGACCATTAGGTACGGATACTGTGTATCTCCACAGTATCAGTATCAGAGTCAGGTAAATGTGAGTAGGTGGGTTGTGAGGGGCTCAGCAAGGTGTCACCCCGGTAATGCTTCCCAGTCATTTTGTTGGAAGTCAGGAGGAGCAGGGCTGAAGGACTGACTGCATCCACACTCTCTCGCCCTGCTCTTATTCCACTCCCCCCATCCCCCAGCCCCCAAATCTGGGAATTCCTAGGAGAAGTTCTATTAGGTAATAGCTCAAGTTTCTTATTTCATTGTAGACTCAAAACAGTTTCTGGACCAAGTCCTTGCTGTTAGCGTAAGAGGGCTATTACCTGGCAGTGGCCCCAGATATTCAAAAGCACAAGGGATAATGTAATTAAATTCCCCAATTTCTCTTTAGGTAAGTGTTCCCAAAGCAGAGGCCTTGCCCCTTTTGGAATGTGAGCCTCTGGAATGAGTGTGTGGCACGAATAATTAAAAATATTAAATGCTTTATAAGTTTTGAGTCTGGCTTTGAGTCTGAGTGTATAGGAGCATGTCAAGCAGAGGAAGCGAATTTATGTTCAGAAGTTAACCTTAAAAATGTGCTGATGGCCACTATGGAGAACAGTATGGAGGTTCCTTAAAAAACTACAAATAGATCTACCATACGACCCAGCAATCCCACTACTGGGCATATACCCTGAGAAAACCATAATTCAAAGAGTCATGTTCCACAATGTTCATTGCAGGTCTATTTACAATAGCCAGGA
>NC_041220.1:47814124-47839538 GCF_002837175.3 Physeter macrocephalus | reverse complement strand
AAAAAAAAAAAAAAAAAAAAGAAAAAATGTGCTGATGGAAAAATCCTTATTTTATTTTGCTTTGTGTGTTTGATATCATGGTTGGTTGCATCTAAAGTTATCATGTAGGAGAAAGAGATGTTCTATTTTTTCAATTTGTTCTCATTTGTTTCCTGCCAAATTTTTTGCAATATTGTGAACACATTTATTTGTGTGTGTGTGCGTGTGTTTTCATTAAATCTGCTTTTGTCAGGCTAAGTCTCTCATTATTGGCAAATACAGAAATACTAAAGTAATGTGTTATTTATTGGCTGTGAAAAGTTAAAGGATAAGGTGTTTTGTGGGGGAAAAAACTCAATTTATAATCTTCTGCCCTTTATGAAGGATCTTGTTGAGTATTGTCTTAGAACTGATTATGAAAAGGAGAGGTTTTCCAGAGAAATTAAAAAAGAAAGAAAGAAAAAGAAAACAGCTACACAACAAACTTCTTTAACCTAAATAAACACAGATTGAAGGAACAATCCACAAGAACCATCTTCCTTATTCCACAGCCAGCAGCAGTCTTATATCCCATTATGGTAAGGAGCAAGCCTTTGAACCTTGCATTGTTCACTGCCAGGCAGCAGCACTGAAGGCTCAGGCAAACAATGTTTACAGTTGCTTTAGGGAGTTTCTAGGATAATACCTCGACTTGAATTTCTGAGTAGGATTGCTCCTGCCTTCCTGGTCTGCATTTCCCCAAAGCAGAGGTTGGAGAGGCCTAAAACTGGGTGAAAAAGTGGACTGCTAGTAGTAACACAGTAAGTAAGATTTCCCCCTGTGCCTTAGTCGTTCCTCTTGTTGCTAAGTTGTGGGTGGGCATAGAGGGAGGTCATGCATCCCGTCAGGTCATGGCAGTGCTATTTACTTTAAGTCTGGGCAAACACTTCTGAGCTCATTTTCAGAATCTCTCAATATTCAGGCTGAATCTACATGCAGCTCATGTTGAAGATGGCGAGGCCTCTGTTGCCTCCATCAGCCTGCTCTCTGAATAACTATTTAGAAGTCCAGCTTACTAATTTATTTAATTGCCCAGTACTATTAAGTAAGAAATAAACTTCTGTTGTAGTAGAGCCATTATATATTTGGGGGCATATTTTTTACAACAGCTAGCCTACTCTAATTATTACACATATTCTATTGCCATGGACTGGAATTTTCATGGGAATGTCTCTAAGGTTTATCTATCCAAATATTATGCCTTTGTCAGTAACAATACCCACTGGGTTTCTTGAATAAATCAAAATGGAGGAAAGGCAATAAAAGGATATTTAAGGTATTTCATAACCATGTTTCCTCAGCTGAATGTTAATGTTCGTGTTAAAATTTCTTTTCAAGTTCATGGAGATTGTTCCCTTTGTGCCTGGCATGAAACTAACCAAATTATTCACATGAGTGAAAATTATCACTGTGGTTGCTTCTGCCTGTTTTTTAGGACATAAAGGACAGTTACCAAGATCAAAGCAGAATCTCTGGCTGAGGGTTAAAAGCAATGCAGAGAAAGGGAGAGAGAAAGAGCAAGTGGGAGTTCACTGGATATTGACTACATGCTAAGGTAGTGACAACTGAATAAAAGTTAAAGTGTTAAAAAAAAGGGCTTTCATGATACTGCAGACTGTGTGCATTGTCAAGGGAGAAGAGTGAGGCCTTGACACAGATCAGATGTGTGACTTTGACAAGTCACTAAGATTCTCTGGGTCCCAGTTTTCTAATCATAAAAGGAGGTCTGACTAGATGTTTTCTAAGGTATTGAATATCTTAACTTTAAATATTTGATTCCAAGAGATACTGGAAAGAATTTAATGTGCTGACTGATAGCTTTGCATTGGTGCTGCAGTATAATAAATGTCAGAATCCCCTCTCTTCTCCCTCCTCCTCCCCCAAATACCCCATGGCTCATTAATATACATGCATAACATCCTTTTCCAGGGCTTGGTGGTGATGTTCAGTGACATCTTATACAGCTCCACATGGGCAGGTCATCTGGGGCAGCTACATTCAGTTTTAATTGAAATCAAGCAAAGTAGCAGGTGTTTGGCATTAAAGGGAATTTTAAGCCTATATTCCAGTTCCACCAAGGGAAGGAGCAAACAGAAGTCAGAAACATTTTAAGCCAACCAGTCTAAAATACTTAAGGCCATCTGCATTCTCTCTATATGTAGCCATCACCTGGAACGTGCTTTCACTTTCCTTTAAAAAGAGAACTGACAATGCTTTATGATAGGATAAAAGATACATTGGCATTTAGAATACTGAATTCTTAGTTCATTGTCAGTGCCCCTGCCATAATTAAGAGTTGTTTGTCTAAGCCTGATTTTTACATTATAGCTAAAACCATCATAATGAGAGATTCAGGTTTTACATGGTGGGAGCAAAAGTGGATCTTGTTTTTCCATAGCAACATGCTTGGGCTTTACAGTGAAATCTGAACCTAAAGGCATTCATGTTCAAATGCCCAACCACTGTAACTCTAATACCGTGGAAGAGTGAGCATGCTGTGTGAAATTATGCAGCATTTGATCCTGCCTGACTTCTGTGCCTTGGACTATCAAAGGAGGTATGCATAGTTGCCTTATGCCAGTGTACTCTTTAAAGTTAAGTAATAACAGTTTAAGATGCTCATGTTTATCCTGACCTCTGAGGCTGAGTACCCTTTGTGCTCTTTGTAGTTTTTTTTTTTTTTTTTTTTGACTTTATTTCTTTTGCTATTTCTTAGCTCATTCATTCATTCACTAAACAAATATTTCTTGAGATACAGACATGTCTAGGCATTTTAATAGGTGCTGGAGATATAGGGGCAAATAGGATAGATTTATTCCCTATCTTTACCATCCAGTGGAGGTAACAGACACTGAGCAAGTAATTACAAGTACAGTACAGTAAATGAAGAGTTTGGGAAGCAAGAGCGGGTGAGTTGAGCCTTAATGAATGAGTGGAAATTAGCCAGGTGAAGTGGAAATTAGCCAGGCAAAGAGGGCGGAGGAAGCATTTGAAGGGGTGGAGGCATCTTTAGCAAGTGCATTTATGCCGAATTTATTCAGCAAACATATGTGTGATCCCTTTGGGGAATTTGGTGTTTAAATGTCACTGGAGTGTGAGAACAAGTCAGGGAGGTGCAAGACATAGGCTGGAGGACTTAGCAGGGGTCTGATTCCAGAGGCTCTCGTGTGCTGTTTTGGGGAGTTTGGCCTATATCCTGTAGGTAAAAGTCATTGAGGATTTAAACTGGTAAATCTAGTGCTCTTATCTTTTAGAAGGATCAGCAATGTGGGAAATGGATATCAGGGAATGGAAAAGAGAGCAGGACTTTCATTAGATGCGTTATCCCTTCTGTGGTGGCAGTGATAGCAAGGAAGAGATCCATACCTGATTCTCCCTGGTGGAAGGTCTGCCCGTGAGCCTCCTCCCATTTGTGCCTGTTGATATAAAACCATATTTTAATGCCCAGCCCAAATCCCACCTCCTTTGTGGACCCTCTCCTCATCATTCCCAGGAATTTTGTCTTCCTTTAAAATTCTGTACTTCTTGTTTGTTCTCTCGTTGGGTGTAGAATACATCCAGCTTGTATATTTATTTCTTTTCTCTGTGAATCTCCTTTCCCCTACAAAACTCAAGGATAGGGAAATAACCATATTTCTTTAAATCTGTAGCATCTAAGACGGTGCCTTGAAAAAATTACACTCTTAGAGCTGGAAGGAACCTCAGGGACCATCCAAACCTTTTCATTTGATGGATGAAGAACTTGAGGCCCAGAGAAATGGGTGCCTTCCTAGATCTCTCACTGCCAGTTTATTATTCTTTCAGTCATCCAACAAGATGAGTATTTTTATGGTCAATGATGATCAATTAGATAGCTATGGCTTTGTTAGATAAACATCTTCCTATTATTGTAGTTTAATGGGTGACATGATTCTTTGAGGATTAAAGGATGAGTGTTGTTTATTAATACCCCCTTTCTTTCTTTTTTTTTTTTTTTTTTTCTATGGTATGCGGGCCTCCCTCTGCTGCGGCCTCTCCCGTTGCGGAGCACAGGCTCCGGACGCGCAGGCCCAGCGGCCATGGCTCACGGGCCCAGCCGCTCCGCGGCATGTGGGATCCTCCCAGACCGGGGCGCGAACCCGGTTCCCCTGCATCGGCAGGCGGACGCGCAACCACCGCGCCACCAGGGAAGCCCCTACCCCCTTTCTTTAATAACAAAAGGCCAGGGCCATGAGAAAGACCAGAAAATTCTATAAAATGTGTGAGCCCCAAGATTAGGTCGTGCATTCAGTGTAATAGCAGCTGCTAACTAAATTAGGTATGTTTTTATTTGTTTTTCCTGAGAACAGAGCATAGGTTCAACTGACCAGTTCTCAGCTGGAGAATAAAATAAATTATTTCTTCTTCCTAAGTCATGGGTGCCCTCAGTACACACCCCTGTCTTTACAGGCCATCCCTTTTCTTTCCTATTCTCCCATAAATAATGGTAAAGCCTATCCCGTGCCTTCAAATTTGGGTTGAAGGTTGGAGGCCATGCAGAATACAAATTATCTGTCCAATCAGGGGCACATGGGAATTTGGAGATGACAAATCCTTTACTAAGATCTTGATACTTAAAACCAGTTGCAAACTTCATACGTACAGAGGCCTTGCAGGTAATACAAGTGAATAATGTCGGCTTGGTAGAGTCTAGTGACTTAGACAATGAATTAGAGCTGACACGACAGCTCTTTCTCAACTCCAGTCATTTGTTGCCATGAGATAATTTTATGAATTCTACCAGGTTGTCTGATTCTCCAAGGCAGTGCAGAAATCTGGATTTTTATGTGAAATATATCAAATCTTCACAATGGTCATAGCTTTAAAAATGGAAAACTTTGTGCAGCAAATATGCAAACGGGCAAAACACTCCTGCAGACTGCCTGAAGTCCTGGTAGTTTGCAACTTCTGGCTTCAAAAATTCCAGATACTTACTTTTAGTTACTAGATATACAAACTAATCAATGCACCAGCAATAATTTTGGGGTAATTTGTTTGTGTGTGTGTGTGTGTGTGTGTGTGTGTGTGTGTGTGTGAAATATTATTCAGGATACTTAGGAGAACCTGTAGAAATCAACGGCATGTTTTGGCCCACATTAAACTTTCAGCTGGTTGAGAAACAGGAAACCATGTATGAAAACAGAACTAGCAGTTTAAATTACCATGTAAATGCAAAGTGAGGCAGCCCGTCAATTAAATAAGATTCTCTAGACCCTACATCTTGAGGCCAAATTAGTGCCCCACCAATGAGTTATATAATGTGCTCTAGAAGTACATATATCTCTCTGTAAATTCATTCAGCTCGTATGGTATAAAGAGTTAAGAATCTACTTGATCCTCTTAAAATTTAAAACCTTGAGTTCATGACATATAACATATTTGTACCTCCTATGTTTACTGCAGTGGCTGTACATGATAGTTGTGAATTAAATGTTTGCTGACTAAACCAATAACAAACTGAAGCCTATAGGAGTAATTGATCATTCCAAAACACAGTAGAAGCTCAATACTTACGTGTTTAATAGTTGAATACCTTCATTAAATGGTAAAGAAATGGTGGCGAAAATGACATTTTTAGTTGGACTTGGATGGGAGTGAATAGGATTTCCATATGTGGAGATCCCTATGGAGCGCATTTTAGGTGGGGAACAGTTTGAATGAGGTTATGATGAAACTAATTAGACTGGTTTGGAATATGGAATTCCATTTTTATCCCATAACTTTATTGGAATATGGTTTGACATGGTTCAAATATTGCAGCTCAATGTACTGTGTCCATACTTTTCAAGTTGTTCCTATCCCAGTACGTTAGAATGTTTAGGAATAAGCCTGCATTCCTCAAAGGAGATGAAGCTGAAGAGGTGGGGTCATACCCCATTGTAATAAGTCTTTCCTCCATCCACTTGTTTGATTAGGAAGTGAATACTAAGCAAGGGGAACACTTGTGAATTACTTATGTCATTTGCTATAGTGCTGATAGGGAATAATTCTTAGAGCTGCCTAATGCTTTTGGGGGTTGGGTTTTATTCTTTCAAGTATTTCCTCATTTTCTCTGTACCCTAGTTAACTGGATGTGCTCAAGAGGCCTTGGGGGAACTCCTTCCCTGGGGTTGGTACCTCTTCAACATAACATTCCCACCAAGGAACGAGGTTGAGAGAGTGGGGACTGAGCTTCTAGGTATTTTCTGGGTGTCTTGGTGACATGTAGACGTTGTCCATGAAATTCTCTATGCCTGAAATTTTCTCTGCCCTTTTTATGATGCTACAGCCTTATTCTAGAAACTTCTTGAAGTTCTTTGTATAGCAAAAAGATATTTACATGTCAGAGGTCAGATCATTTTTTGCTATAGGCTTTTTCTTAGAGACTATGACAAGAATATTTTAAGAATTCCCCAAAAAGTAAATTTATCAATCAGTCTCAAGGCTTATTTTTTTTACTATAATTTTTTTATATTCATGTGTATTGTAAGTAATCAATCATTCTGCCAAACATCTTGTACTAAATGTGCTAATGAGCTAGAGAATCAAATATTTTGAAAGTATGGGCATGTGTAACATTGATTTTCAATATTTGGATCACATCAATAATCTGCTCAAGGAAAGCAGCTTTATTAGGATACATTTCCATATACCTTATTAATAGTTGACAGGCAAAACAACATTTGTTACATTCTTTGTTGATTTATTTCCTTTAACTCTCTGTACCCTAGGTACCTTGAGTCCTTAGCAACAATATTAGTAATAACAGAATTGTAATGTTCATTATCTGTTGGGCACTGGTGAAGCCTTGCTTTTGGCTTAGGTGGATTTTTTTTTTTCCTTTCAAGTAATGCAACTTTTTCTCAGGTTATTTTCGGAAATAGATTGTTGATACCAGTTGAATGCAGGTAGGAAACAAACAACAACAACCAACAGTGAAGGGAAAAGTTAAATGGGGGATGGGGACGAGGCAGTGTGCAGAAGGTACTGAAAGGGTACAGAGGGAAAGTGAGTTCTGATATGCTTCAGTTCTGAACACAGTCAGTCGTTTAACCTCTCTGAGTCTCAGTTTCTTCATCTCTAAACCAGGGATAACAAGACCTATCTCTCATGAGAATGGGAACAATTAAGTGATGCAGATATCTGGAAGGTACCCAGCACAGCTCAGCCCAAGATAATTTAGTTCTCTTGGTCTTCTTGCTTTTCTTCATCCCCTGACCTCTTCCTTTCTCTTTTTTTTTCCACAGTTTATTTCTTCCTTAAAAAAAAAAAAGTCTGGGGCTTCCCTGGTGGCGCAGTGGTTGAGAGTCCACCTGCCGCTCCAGTTTATTTCTTCCTTAAAAAAAAAAAGTCTGACTTGAATATGTGAAAATGGAGATATTTGTTGTGTCAGATGGTATAAGGTTTTATAAGAATGATAATGTTACCTCAGTATCCTAGCAAGAATGACCATCAGTACTGTCTGACACCCAGGCTTTCTTATTTTCTGGGATAAGTAGAGAGAAATAGCATTTGTGGAGTACTTACGAGGTACCAGGAATGGTATACATTTAATTTAATGATAACCCCCATAAAATATCAGTGTTCCCATTTTACAGTTTAGAGACTGAGGCAAAGGCTGTTAACTTGTCTGAAATCACACAGATAATGAGTGGCATCAATTGTTATTCAGACCACGCTGGCTATTACTATTAAACCACTTGTCTACTTCTGTGGTTCTTAATTAGGGAGTGGAGTACATCTGGATCATCTGGGGGAGCAGATGGGCGTGGCATGAAAAAGTTCCCCCAATAATTATGATAGGACCTTCTCTAGGTGAGAATCTTGACCTGGGATCCTGGAATGTCGTGGAGGCAGAGATGCTGACATTTTTCTGGCTCTGCTTCCCAGCCTGGTGAGGAGTAGGCATCAACTCTACTCAGTGATCCTTAGAACAACTTGCAAATCTGAAACAACACTGTTTTCTTCTTAATGGATTTCAAGTCTTTTATGGATGTTTTCTACACAATGTTTACCAAAGCAAATGCATTAAGAATCAAAACCTGAATGTGGTGTCTTTGGGCTCTATTCTAGAACGAGAAAAAATTTTAAATAGGGAACAATGTTTACATATTTTTTTAAGGCAAAAGAAGCATCTTTCTTATAGCTTGGCAGGAGAGATGAGGAAGAAATCATGGGTATTGGTGCTGTTTACTAGCTGAGGTGCCAAAGACACCCATCTGTCAAGAAAATGTGTAGGATGTTGATCAAGCCTGGAGCCTCTGACACTGACTACCCCGCCGGGGACTAAAGATGCCACTCCAACGAGAGCGCGCCTGCCTGATAGTACGCCGCTTCTGTGAGAAGGAATTTCCATGCATCTTCCCACTGAAAAAAGGCTTTTATTACAGCTGATAAAAGGGCAGGGGAAAGGTGCCTTGATTTCCACAACAAGAGATGCACCTTGAGTGTTACATGCATAAGAAACTTTGAGAGATCATTTCATTTGGGACTTCGACAAACCAAAGCAACTGATATTTTAATTCAGTGGAAACTGCTACCCCTCGCCCCAAGCACTACCGAGGGTAGGTCCGAAAAGCAGGATATTTGAGAAGAACAGAGATACGGCTTCAGCCTTCCATGGCCTGTATTTCCTTTACCATTTTTCTCCCTGATTAATGCTGTAAGTTCTCTCTAATATCCCCTCTTTTCTCATCTACAAAGAGAGCCACAGGATGGTAAATATATAATAAATAATTTACATTCTTTTGTTGATTGATATTGGACGTGGGGAAGAACCCTTGGAATCCAAGGATACCAACTTCACAGGAGCTCCTGAATCCACTGAGACTTTTTTCGGTGCTCCTGGGCAGGTATCATGTGTCAAACCATGCCCTGAGCCTGTGAGACAATGATAGGGATATAAGCATAACCTCTAAAGACTCTTCCATGAGCGGTGAAGGTAACTTTTTTTTTAGTTTATTCTCCCCTCTTTCCTATGTAAAAAGCAAAAATACTTTCCCTTTTTTTTTTTTGATATGTGTTGTCATGGTGACAGAGGTAAGAAGTGCCCAGTGGGCAAGATTGAGAAGATTTGGGAAAGAGTTTTAACTCTCTACAACTCAGAATGTACTCTGTTGCCTGCAGGTCAGAATGTATTCTATGTTGCTGAGCTTAAGACATTGCATTACTCACACCATGTCGCCAGCAAGCACCATGGGGGCAGTAAGGAATGCTAATCGTTGGCAAGCCGCACAGGTAGTCTGTGATTCCAGAGTGGCTAAAGCTACCAGAGACAGGGGCTGGGGCAGCCTCTTTAGAGGAAGAACACAGATGAGGCAGTTACTTAGTATCTTTTGGATAGAACAGCTAGTCATAAACTCTTTCCTTTTTAGCTAATTTCTTTGATATCATAGAGTTGTATTATTCCTTCTCATTCCCCATCTCTCCTACACTTTCTCCATTTCTTTATTCCTGACTTTTTCTTTTTTTCTTTTTTTTGAGGCACTGTGATGATCATTTGAAAGATGTGCTTCTAGAGTGATCAAGGCTTTTGTATAAACTGTTCCCTCTCTCTGCTCACCCCATCTCCCCTTCACTAGACAACTCTTATTCGTCCTTTGGATCTCATTTCAAATATCATTTCTTCAGGGAAGCCTTCTTTGACACCTCTTCCACCCCACCTCATATTTTCCCTTCAGACTACTTATAACTAGTAATTACAGTTTATTTGAGAAATACAGTCTCCCCCATAAGAATGCAGGTTCCACAAGAGCAGAGACTGTTCCGGTTTTGTGGCCACCGACAACTCAGCATCTACAGCAGTGTCTGCCACATTGTAGGCTCCAGAAATTTTTATGGAAGGAGACAGTGAAATGCTTGAAATGCTGCATTACACTTATTAACCAGTATTTACTTAATGCTTAACAGCTAACCCTGTGTTGAGCTCTGGGCCATGTAGGGAATTTAAAAGAAGCAGAAGCACAGATCAAGTTCCCAAAGAGCGTACAATTAGATGGGAAAACTAGTTCATCAGGAGAGCTATCTAGTGATCTTTAAAAGTATATTGATTTTCTAACCACACTCACTCCTTCAAAAATCATAAGTATTAATAGGGTAATACTAATACTAAGTAATAGAAGTGCAATAATCAATAACAGAATTTATATCAGGTATGTAGGCAAATTTCTACAGTCTATTGCTTTACATTTTTTTTTTTTTTTTCAACATCTTTATTGGAGTATAACTGTTTTACAATAGTGTGTTAGTTTCTCCTTTACAACAAAGTGAATCAGTTATACATATACATATGTTCCCATATCTCTTCCCTCTTGTGTCTCCCTCCCTCCCACCCTCCCTATCCCACCCCTCTCATGGTCACAAAGCACAGAGGTGATATAAATTTATTTATTTATTTTTGGCTGCGTTGGGTCTTTGTTTCGGCACACAGGCTTTCTCTAGTTGCGGCGAGCGGGGGCTGGTCTTCATTGCGGTGCGTGGACTTCTCATTGCGGTGTCTTCTCTTGTTGCAGAGTACGGGCTCTAGGCATGCGGGCTTCAGTAGTTTTGGTGTGCGGGCTCAGTAGTTGTGGCTTGCAGGCTCTAGAGCTCAGGCTCAGTAGTTGTGGTGCCCGGGCTTAGTTGCTCCGCAGCATGTGGGATCTTCCTGGACCAGGGCTCGAACCCGTGTACCCTGCACTGGCAGGTGGATACTTAACCACTGCACCACCAGGGAAGTCCCCCTTTCTTGTTCTTATCATCATCATTAATTTCTTTCATTTATTCTGGTCCTATTAGTACATTGTTGTGATAGGTGATTTGAAAAGAAGCTAACAATTTTTTTTGGGGAAAAAAAATCCATGTGATGCTTGATGTTACCCACCAAGATAAATCCAGAGAGTTAAGAAAGAAAAATATTTAAAGGTAAAGGGAAGTAGAATCGGGTAGTTGTTAAAACTCTGAAAAAGAGATTGGCTTTCTCTGATTTGAAGTGAGAGAAGAAACTATAAGAAACAGACATATAAATTTAATTTGATAAAATTCTTAGTCCCCTTATCAGCAAGATTCTAGTATGGCTGGCATAGAGTAAATATGCCAAAATGTTAATTACTATTGTTTTATTATTGTATTGTAGCAATGAAAAAGGATGTAGCCAAAATAAAAACAAAAAGAGCAACTTAGAGAAACTTTTTTTAAGCAGAAAATATGACAAAGTATGAAGTTAATAGTTTAATTATCGAAGACTTCATATTGCTAACAAATGGGCAAAAGACCCTATAGATATAATGTACAAAAGAAGACAATCTAGAAAACGTACATGTAGAAAAAATATGCAGCCTCCTTAGATTCACCTGTTAAGTTTACTAAGTAGGACAAGTTAAAATGCAACTGATAATACTCTAGTAAAATTGGAAAGAAATTCGAAAGTATTCATGAATGATAAACCATGGTACAAAAATCATCATCTAAGACATTGAAAACTCATATTCCCAAAGAATTTCACCACAGCATTTTTTCATATTGATGGAAAACTAGAAGCCTCTTAAAATTTAACAGCAGAGAAGTGGTTAAATAAAAGTATTCTTCATTTGTGTACCCAATCTTCTGCAACTATGAAAAGGGTGGGAAACATTATTATAAGCAACATAATATTAAAAAATTTTAGGGCTTCCCTGGTGGCGCAGTGGTTGAGAATCCGCCTGCCAATGCAGGGCACACGGGTTCGTGCCCCGGTCCGGGAGGATCCCACATGCCGCGGAGCGGCTGGACCCGTGAGCCATGGCCGCTGAGCCTGCGCATACGGAGCCTGTGCTCCGCAACGGAAGAGGCCACAACAGTGAGAGGCACGCGTACCAAAAAAAAATTTTAGCTTTGGAAGGTGATGTGGTATCATTTATTGTAATTTAATGTATCCTCTGGCCTGTTACTTTTACTTCCAGGTGTCTGTTCTATAGAGCATGTCTGTGAAGATGTCTGTACAATATATATGCTATTTGTACGAATATTGATTTTAAAGCAAAAAGTGGGAAATTACCCAAATGTCTAACATAGGAGTATGGTTAAATTAATTTTTGATTTTTGTGTGATGAAATATAATATAGTCAACCAAAAAAATGATGTGCCAGCCTTGAAAAATTTTCAAAATATATTGTTAAAAAAAAAACCAAGTTGCTAAATAAGGAATACAGTATGACCTAGTTTTATTAAAACAAAACAAACTTTGTATGTATAGTTCAAATATATGGCTATATATAAACCGGAAGAATAAATTTGAGAATAACACATACTGAGATGTTAAACAGTTCTGACCTCAGGGAAGGGGGTAGTGGGAATGAGGGAGGGGAATAATGGATTAATTTTTAATAATTAATTTTTGAAAACAATGAGCTTATAATAATGTATTTCTTGTAAAATGTTAAACATAATGCAAGAACAAAAGCTAAAACATAAAGAAGTAGAAGAGTAAAATATTCAAAAACAATACTTGTTATTTTAGGTCATGAGATTATGGGCAGTTTTTTCCTTTTTCCCCACACAACTACTATAATATGGTTAGATTCTTTTCATATGTAAAATTCAGAAAGAAAGGTTTTGTGAGATACAACTTTTCACCTGACACAATGGCTTGCAACTGTGGTTTTATAACACATTGTGGAAAGAAGGCAGAATGAAATCCTTGGTTATCCCAGCTGGAACTGTAAAATTCTTCTAAATCAGAAGAGTTTTAATTTACATAAAATCAAAGTTCTCTTAATTTCAAGTTCTCCAATCCTCCTCTCCCTGCCCCCACTTTTCTTGTTTTTTTTTTTTGGTTGGGGGATAGGTTGGGGTAGGGCAGCTGTCATAGGGATTTCCAATTCTCAAAGGTTGGGATCACTGCTTTAAGAACTAACCATCTAAGAAAGATGACATGTGATACAGACAGTTATGTAAAAAAAAAAAAAAACAAAGACATGCAGACAACTGTACAACTATTGAGAAAATGAAGTATTTACATTGTGCATGAATAATGTATCTTTGTGCCTGTCTCTTGGGTGAACTTGTCAGGTTATCTTTCTCTTGTTGGCTTTTGTGCTTATTTTCAAACCAATTCTACCCCTGGAAAATATTTTTGTATTGGTTTTGGACCCTCTGGAAATGGTTGACTGTGACATATGCTTTCCTCCTATCCAGTGTATGCAGGGCTTCCTTTCCTCATAATTTTTACTTTCTGATTTGTTAGTTTAATTTAAGCTAGATGCTGACTGAATAAAGATGGTTCCGTCTACCTTAAATGTTTTTTGTGTCATCTCCACCACATCCTGGCATCTAATAATGGTTAAATAATTTACCACTGCTATAGGAAATATTTTCTGAGACTTTACACATAAACCCTCCTCAGTAAAACCCAAATGGTTGAATTCACTCCTAACCCTATTATTTTCAAAATAAGTAAAACCCAAAGGGTTGAATTCACTCCTAACCATATTATTTTCAAAATAACAAGAACAAGAGCCAAAACATAAAGAGGTAAAAGAGCATAATACTCAAAAGCAGTAATGGTTATTTTAGGTCCTGAGATTAAGGGTGATTCTCTCTTTTCTGTTTTCCCCACAACTACTATAATATGGTTAGACTCCTTTCATATTTAAAATTCAGAAAGAAAGGTCAAGAAATAAAACAATCAGCAGTTGTTTGCTTTAAAAATAATAGTTGCAGACTGTATCGACCCCCAGAGCCTTTCCTCATGCCTCTGTTCTGTGCTTTAGAAACTGCCATAGATTTGTTTTCTGCATTTGTTTTTCCATGTTAATATTTCTCAAACAGCATGGAAATTCCAGCAAGGGTTTTAATAATTCAACATAAAGGAAGAACAATATTATAGTTGAAAATTAGCCTAAGAAAGGAGAATATAACCTTTTTATATAAGAAAAATAGGAAGGGTGAGAAGAAGCCAAATTAGCTGAACAAAAAGCTGCATAATGACCTGATACACAAATAGGAATGTCATATAAATTGGAAACTAAATGCTCACTGAAGAGGAATATGGAGACAATTGCTTTTAAGTGTAAAATCAGAAGAGTTTGGGCAAGAGGCAAGATCCTACCGGCAAGACATTAAAAAGGAATAATGTTTCAGAGGCTTATTCTCCCCACATCTCTTTTAAGCTGAGGTACACAGGAGGCCACCATAATGTCTCGGCATAATGAGAGCACTTGCGACCATTTTTCTTCATTTCCATGATTGGTGCCAGTGGAAGGGGATGGCTCACTTTGGAGACCTATGTGCTGGAGACCCAGCCTGTGTTCTGATCCTGAACTGCTGCCGCTGCTAGCTTTGAACATTCACAGCAGCACCTATAGCCAAAGCCAGACCCCTGGTACCTCTGCTTGGAACCTGGACTTGATCCTGGGCAGTGCTGCTCCTTCAAACTCCATGCCTGGCTCCTGGGTGAGTAAGAGAAAAATGACGAGTGAAAAATCCCATCTATCCCTAAAGGCTGATCTTAACATTGAGCTCACCGCCTCCCTTTCTCTCTGCTGTACTTAGGCCTGGAGTGGGCAACATTACATGCGAGTCTCACTTTTGGAATTTCAGGCTCTCCTCTAGTTTTTACACTTTTCATCATGGTAGTCATTTCATATCTTACGCTTAGGAGCCCTGGCTTCTTCCTCTCTCTCCCTTCTCTCTCCTCTTAAAAACCATGCCCACAGAAAAAGATTTGATAAACTCAGTAACTCTAAGGTAAGTTGCCAATAAGTTTTGAACTGTGACCAGCCCCTTTCAGATGTGCTTGCAATAGGCTTGAAAGCAAGCCAGGCAGAGGGTGTCTAACTTCAGAAGTTTCACAGATGTTTGTTCAGTGATTCTAAAACTATTCACCACAAATCACTGCTCTTATTAAGACTCCCCTATTTGTCATCTATATATTTTAAAGACTTTTCTCATTAAAACAAGTTTATTAAGTTGTCTCCCCACTAATGATCTTATGGGTTGATATAATTTTAATCACAAACAGAAACTGAGGTTAGGGTATGTAGTTTTATGTTGACTTGGTTTATTTGTAAGGACTGATATGGTTGGATGAGAGGAAATGCCAATAAGTAGAAAAGAAATGTCTGAATGGAAGATGTTTCTTTCCCTTGTAACCTACATCTTATCAATCATCAAATCTGTAAGCTCTACTTCTAAAATATATTCTGCATTTCACCACTCCTTACCAAATCCATAGTTCATACATTAGCTGAAGGCAACATAATTTCTCACCTGGACTAATACAGAAGTCTCCCTAATTATGCTCCCTTCTTCCACATTTGTGTCCTCCATACCCTTACTCCATTTCTTCATTCAGTGGCCAGTGTAATGGACTCAAAGGATAATTCAGATCACATCACTCCTTGCTTAAAACCCTCAATGGCTTCTCAATTCAGTTAAGATGAAATCTAAAGTCCTTTCCAAGACCCATGAGGCCCTAAGTGGTTTGTTCCACGCTGATCACACCTTTTGCTACCCCCACACCTTTTGCTGTCCCCTCGCCTTATCCCATGGATTTTGGCCACAATGGCTTTTCTTCCTTGTATCTAAGCAGGAAACGTTTATTCCTAGCTCAAGGCCTTTGTTCCAGTTGTCTACCCTGCTTGGGTTAATCTTCCCTCAGATCTTCATGTGATTAGCCCCTTTTTAGGATTTATGTTTCAGCTCAGTGTCCCCCTCTCAGACAGGTTTTCTCTGACTCAAATTTCCCCCATCCCCTGCTCAGTCTAGCTTATTGTACACTTTACTTTTCAGAGCATTATCCCTGTCTGGAATCATCTTGTTAACCTATTTATTTATGTGTGTATTCTTTGTCTTCTCTCACCAGACCATAGTCTTCATAAAAGCAGGGACCTTGGCTTTCTTGATTACTGCTGCAATCCCAGAGCCTAGAACATTGCCTGACACTTAGTCATTGCTCAATAAATATTTGTTGAATTTGAAGAAAAGTACCAGAAACATATCAACTTCACTGTCACAGCCACAAAGTATTAAGACATCAGATATCAGTTATAAACAATGAGCAAAACACAGAGCAGTGTCTGAAAGCAAAATGTTTTGATGAAATGATTAATCCAGATGAAACAAGGGGGATTTATTTTGGACAGTCCAAAGGTGAATGGGCTTTAATCATGGCTGGTTGCATTGGGCTGGTCAGCAAGTAGCTAAGTACACATCAGTCAAATTGGAGGTTTTAGGATGTTGTGTTCTCTTTTATTAAAACAGCAGTATTTTTAAATGACTTGAAGCTTGCAGTTCTGTTGCAGTAACTCGTCAAGTTGAAAAATGTGTTTCTTCAGGGTGGGAGGAGAGTTTTAAGTTCATAATTTATTTGTTGCAAAGTTCATTTGTTAAAGCCAGACATATTCTCTTACATTTTTTCCTTTTGGGATATTATGCCTTTTTTCTCTCTTTTTATCATACTTTATGCATGTATGTGCATACATATAAATAAGAAATTATGAAATACAGTTTATGTTAGTAGAAAAAGCATTTTGAACATTTGTATGTATAGAGTGGAACATGCCTTCTTATATTTCATTATAATTTGGTTTGCAATTTAAAATGTGGAGAGAATATGAACACAAAGAGCATATACTTTTCTTTCTCTCCCTATTTATGGCTCCAACAAGAACTTCAATGGGCTTCCCTGGTGGCGCAATGGTTAAGAATCCGCCTGCCAATGCAGGGGACATAGGTTCAAGCCCTGGTCCAGGAAGATCCCACATGCCACAGAGAAACTAAGCCCGTGAGCCACAGCTACTGAGCCTGCGCTCTAGAGCCTGTGAGCCACAACTGCTGAGCCCACGTGCCACAACTACTGAAGCCCGCATGCCTAGAGCCCATGCTCCGCAACAAGAGAAGCCACCACAATAAGCCCGCACACTGCAACAAAGAGTAGCCCCTGCCCGCCAAAACTAGAGAAAGCCCGCGTGCAACAATGAAGACTCAACGCAGCCAGAAATAAAAAATTAATTAATTAAAAAAAAAAAGAACTTCATCGAGTTCATGTTTGGAAATATGGCTAAAACAGATCAGGGAATAAAGTTCACAGAGATCTCTGAATTAATTGAATTATTCAGTTTCATACTAACCCAAGGAAACAACAGATCCCCTGTGGGGTAGAGGGTATAGTCTGTGCATTCATCTCTGTGTGCTACCCTTCTCACTAAGGTTCTGTTAAACCACCGCAATCATTAAGCTAGTGTGCAAACCACCAAATTAAACAAAGAGGCTATTTTTACAGAAGGGGATGGGAGGCAAGGCAAAACATTTTTTTAAAATAAAAAATGACTTTTCCTCAAAGCCTAAGAACAGTAGCAGAAGGCTTTAAGAACATAAACATAACCAATCTGTCTATTCTAGGGGATAAAGGCTATGTTTCTTAAACATAATAGAACAAAATTTCTAAGTAGCAAGCAAGTTGGAAGCATTTGCATAATGGATTCTTTTTACATAAATTACATGCCTTATAGCACTCATCTGATAAAACCTGGCAAAGGTGGAAGGCATAAGTTGAAATGGAGTGAAAAGAGGGGTGAATGTATAGTCCTAGGACTCCTTTCAGCACTTTTTGATGTATCCCCATTTTTTGAAGTCTGTAATTTTTTAGTAGCTAATATTTGCCCCAGACTTCACAACCATGAGTGTCAAGAGGAATTAGATTTGGTCATTACTGTACTCGCTGTACCCCCATCCTGTTTTGTTCTCTTTCATGAAGGTAAAAATGAGTGCATCTGTCAACTACTGGAGCATGTTAACTTCTCTGTGTTGGGATTTGACAGCCACTGGCTGTGAATTTTCTTGCCATATCAACCAAATGAAAATGTCACCAATGAATCTTGCTTCTAAGTGCCATATTTTCTCTTTCTCATATACACCATTTCCCTTTGACCAAATAGAAAATTCCAGTTGTTTTATGTAGTCCAAAGCAAGGATCTTATTTCCAGTGTATAACATGATAGCTCACAGCCTACAGCCCTTCCAAGAATGGGTAAGTATTGAGGGTATCTGGTGGAACTTTAGGTACATCTTTTTTTTTTTTTTTTTTTTTTTTGCGGTACGTGGGCCTCTCACTGCTGTGGCCTCTCCCGTTGTGGAGCACAGGCTCTGGACGTGCAGGCTCAGCGGCCATGGCTCACGGGCCCAGCCGCTCCACGGCATGTGGGATCCTCCCGGACCGGGGCACGAACCCGTGTCCCCTGCATCGGCAGGCAGACTCTCAACCACTGCGCCACCAGGGAAGCCCTAGGTACATCTTTATTAGGACCTCAAGTTAAAGAAAGACATTCTGGCCTCAAAGACATCTGGATGTAGAGAATTTATCAGTCTAAGAGGGCTATTTTCTAAGAATTTTTTGGCTTTCTGTCTCACATCTCCAGAACCAGTGATGCTTCAGTTGAAGGAAGGATGGGAATGATGGAGGGAGCTAGCTATTCACATTTTGCTCTGCCCTCCTAATTTAAGGTCTTTGATCTGATAAGAAGTGGGCAGAACAGAAATTACTCATTCCTCAAGTTCCAGACTCCAGAATTTCATAAGCATTTTCTTACATTAATTCATCTACAATGAGATTGGTCTTTGCAAACGTGGAAACGTTTGGCTGTGCTTATGGGATCAACTAGGAATGTATTTGGCTGCAGGTATCAGCATATCCAATTAAGGGTGGCTTAAATAAATAAGTACTAATTTTTATACCATAACAAAAACCCTAGAATTGTACAGTTTCTGGCATTGGTTCAGCTGCTCAGTAATGCCACAAGAAACCCAGGTATTCTTTTCTGTTTTTCCACTCCAGTATCACTAGTGTGCTGGCTTTCATCCTCATGCTTGTTGCTTCATGGTTGCAAGACGGTTGCCGTAACTTCATACATGGAAACTTCATTTGATGCAGGAAGAAGAGGGAATGGGGAAAATGGACCAGGCCAGTAGCATCTTCTTTCTTTTATCAGAAAAGAAACAATTTCCCCTTAAACGTCACCTACCCCCCACCAGCCACCTTCCTCTCAAGGTCTTTTTTTTTTTTCTTTGGCTTATGCTTTTATTTTTCCCATTTGCTTATGCTTCATTGGCCAGAGCTGTGTCAGATAACCACTCTTATCCATTAGTCAACTGGGGAAGTAAATATTTAGTTTCTACAGACATCCAAGAAGAGACAGGCGAGGGAAAATGTACCAAGTGACCCAAGCTACAAGTTCAGCCATAATTACCAAGGAATTATAGTACTCCAGCTAGGTAAACATTATTCTACACCCAAAGACAGGAGCTGATGTTCTTTTGAGTATTTCAGGGCCAGTCCTAACTTTTCCTTGTCCACTAATTCCTACCTGCCTCTTAGAACAATATGCAGGATTGCATTCTCCCTCTGTTTACTTCTCAGAAGGATAGCTGAGGTTCTTGATGGGTAACTTTCTCCAGATCGCTGAAATGTCATTCTAAATACACTTTAACTGAAGGGATAGTGGACGCAATTTATAGAAAAAAAGGAGATACTGCTTTCAGTATTTCAGCAAGTTTTGGTATCACAATTTTGGAGTCAATGAAAATCTGGGAGGAGAAACGTTTGCCAGTTTGTAAACTGCTTTTAAGTTATTGACTTATCAACACAATTCACCATCGTTTCTCCTGCTTTGCCCAGAGCATGTATTCAGAACGTTAGAGTAGAAACTCTTGAAAACATTTATTTTCTTACCATGAAGAATGCATATGAGGAAGCCCCTCATCTGAAATTTCACTCAAGTCATGGGGCAAACCTCATGGGATATTGCATAATTCCCAGCAATGCCTTCCCGACCAGTGCTGCAAAGACAAAATAATGCATCTTGTAGTGAAAAGATGAATACTTCTCGCTCTTCCTTGGCATGAAGCAGGCAGCTGCCAAGAAAAGGTAGCTGGAAGGATTCCCAGAGACAGGGCTGGGGCCACAGGTTGGGCAGAGGTGCAGTTGCCATCTCATTATTTCATTGTTGTGTGGTTGCTGAGCACACTAGCTGACATGTAGAATCAAAGGAAAAATTACTACTGTCAGAGAAGTGATACTAAAGGCAGTGGCTCTGTTCAGTCCTTCACTGTTTTCCAGGGACAGTCACTTCAGTTTAGTAGACCTGCTTCCAGCTGCATTAACCCCCCTAGGAAGGTGGCTGGAATATGCTTCCTGAACTGGAGACGCTGGGTGATTTGTTTTAATAATGGTTTGAGGGCCAGATGAATTAGTCACTGTCACTCGAGGGAGGAGGAAGAAAGTGTATTCAGAAGCATTCCTATATTATGCCAGGAAGAAGAAAACAAAATAAAGCTTAAAGCTAAAGAAACAAAATACTCTTTTAGCCCTTTTAAAAGAAAAAGCACAGTGAACACGCACCTTGGGGAACTCTAGTGCAGAAACACCAAAGAAGTGAAAAATTCACTCATCATGATGTTTATCAATAGGAAGTCAATAATTGGGTATTGGTACTTACCAATTTATTATTTATTAGCCTCAGTACCCCCTCCCCATTTCTCTCTCCTTTTCAATACTTTTTATTTTTATTAGGAGTGCTGATTGTTTGGGAACATCTGAAATCTCTTTGTGATTGTAGTGAACAAGTGAACAGAGATAACCCAACAGTAGTCAGTGATTTATATCTCTGCAGGTTGGATCTAGTGCTGTAGTGAGGCTTGTTGTAGCCTCCGACATTATCTCACATTATAAAAGTATCGGCAGACATGAATACACAATCTTGTCTTAGTTTCTGAGTCTGCCTGTACTCGAGTGTAATCGTATTATAGAGGGACATTAAAAGTAGAGTTTCATTATATTCTGAGCAAATTTTCCCATTATGTATATGCATGTATATGTTTTGATTCTATGTGCATAACTTATCTCGTTAAACCCAAATTTAAAATGTATGAGCATATAGGATCACAAAACAAAGAGTGAATAAAAATAAAATCAGAATGAAGGAAAAATAAAGTAGAAACAATAAGTTAGAGCCCTGGAAAAAGAGTATATATAATAAATGGTCTGAAATCTAAATTATTCACTTGAGGTGGGCTGAAAATTTGGCTCTGAGATTTCTAGCAGCTGAACAAAAGAGAAACACTTGATATGATTCTCAGTTCTATATAATGGAAACGAAGAAACTGCTGAAAGGAAGCACAAAGCTCTGTTCTACTATGAAATCTTAAATAATTATTTCCTACTCCAATAGGTAAGTTTCCTTTCATAGGTATAGATATTCTGTGTTAAAAAATGTGTTACTTTGTGTATAAAGTGCTGAAGGTTGTTGGTGCTAGTGCTACAAACAAACAAACAAATTTTAAAAAATTAGCTTTATCGCTTTCTTTGAAATGTTGAATTTTCATCAGTTGGGTACCTGGGGCTCTGAACAGGGAAGTAAACACCATTAAAAGGAGAGCTTCCCATTAATGTTTTTAAGAGATTAGATAGCATAAAAAGTCTGGATATTTTTAATTTTTAGAGAATCAGGATAATTCAGGGAGCTGAACTGAGTCATTAAATAACATTAAGAGAGAACACACTTAGGAGAGCCAAAGAGAATCAAGCAACCTGAATGTCCCTTCCTTTCTAAAAGGTGTTCAGATGACCTGCAAAGCATTGCCATGCGCTGTGGTCATTCAGTCACTGGGCAGAGCCCAGGGCCAGGGGGCAAATGCTCCAGGGTGGATGGCCATAGTCTGTGGACAGGAGGCTGGCTGAAAGCAGTCACTGCACTAGGTCCCTTTGCACCTGGAGTCAGACCATGACTAAAGCATTCCACTCAGAAAGGACAGTGCATAATGCCATCAGTAGGAATGCCTCCCAGCACGCAAGTGCACTGCCAATGACGTCGCTGTGCGGTGATTATCCCTATTCTTTTGGCTGGAGGAATGGAGTGATCTTTTAATGGTTTCAAATGGAAAACATTTAGGCTGAGTGTTTGGATTTCCTCCCGTTTTGAGCATCACCACATCCTAAAAGATAAGCAGAACCTATTGCTAAATAATTAAGACTTAAGGGTACTAAGGCCTTTAAAAACACCTTGACTTTAATTATCTGAAATAATGTTACATGGAGAGACCTATAAAATGGGCAGAATTTAAGAGAGAGGACCACAAGTCAAACGGATGAAATCAGATCTTTGTCTATATCTATATCTGTATCTATATATCTAGAATGTCAACTCAAAGCAGGCAAGGTGTACAGACATTTAGATTTAGCAAGGTCAAAAAATGAAATAAAAAAGTATGAGAAGCACTTCTAGGTCAGGACCACTAGACATTAAGCAATCAGTCAGCAAATTAAAAAATTAAATAAAAAAGCTATTATAAAAGTCACATACTTTAACACTGTACCCTGTGGTAAAGGCAAATGTTTCAGGCACAAACCAAGAAAAAAAAGAGTGTTAGAGACCAATGCCCCATTGATGTTCTACATTATCTCTTTTGCTGCTGACAGAATAAACAAACAAAGCTCTGTGGGTCTTTGGAGACAACTTGGCCACTCTTACAGGTAGAATATTTTCTTTCCAGATGCGAAGGTAATCATGCATGCTTTGTAAAAATTGTAAGAGAATGTGAAGCCTGGTGTTGAGGAAAAAGAGATAAAATGACAAAATGATGAAATGGAACCAGCTATTAAGAAATGTCCATTTCTGGCTCAGATGCATTCCTCTCCCCTTTCTTTTTCAAAATTGTCCCCTTTTGTCCCACTTTCTCTTGATTTCATACAGCAGAGTTAGAGATCAATAGATAACGCTTTATAGAACATTCCTTTGTTGGGTGAGTCTAAAGCAAGGGGAATAAGGGAATTGGGCCGATTAGGAGGTCAAACTAGGTCATTGTTGGGTAGGGCAGGGTGATTTGGCTCTTTAAAATGTATTGTTCAAGGGGAGTTTACAAGGTTAATTACTGGGACATTATACAAAGAGATTAATTGTGGGGGAGGAATTTGTTATATTATGTTTGTGATAATACTGTAAAATGGATCAAGTAACTAAGTAACTGTTATCTGGTGAACCACTGAAGCTTAGAAATCAAATATTTTTCGATGACAATCTTTATCAAAAGGTATTCAAATTTTATAAGGGAAGGCAGAATACTAATAACTGATATAAAACACCATTTAAACAAAAGTATATTTGAGTTAAAAAAAATAAAGCTTTCCCTACATATATTTGTTGGGAACTTTGAGTTTCAAGGAAAAGAGTCACTCAGGTAACTTCCAAGAATGGGAGGGAAGGAGTGGTTCTTGTAGGACCTATGGAAATAAGGCTGGTCGGGGTTTTGGCCATGCAGTAGGGCCTTACAGGGTCCCAGGAAATCCTCACAACCAGTCCTCACAGGATAGACAAGAACACAGCGAGCAGGAAAGCTTGTAGGCTAAGAGATCCCTTGGAAGTTGAACTACTGTCTGAGAATATTAACAAATAACAACCAACCCCGAAACCACCCTATCAACTTCTGATAGGTTATTTTTACCTTTGAGTTCTTTCCTGTCACAGGTTGTAATCAAGGTAAGACAAGGCTAGGCCTTTAATATTTTTAAGGGCTGCAATTTGTATATTATCTAAGCTATCAGATAAAAGTGCAAGTTTAGTTACATAAGGACAGACACATTCATTGAACAGCAAATCTTTACGTGTGTTTACCATGTGTCAGACACTGCCCTGCATCCTGGGCATGTAGCCTTTGCACCTTGGGTGGAGGACTTTGGGCAGAGCTAAACAAATTACAAAAAGTACTTCTACTAATTCATGACTTTTGTTATCTCTTGCTTTGGCCATTTTTGGGGGCTTAATCCCTTATTTGAAAAGTGAAACTACTCAAAGGCAAGTTTCTTTAGTTTCTACACTTTGTTTTTCTTCCACTCTCGATGTTTGTCAAGTATTGTTCTTGAGCATCCTGACGCAGGCACAGTGGATGGCTTCTCTGCTTCCAGGCATCATGTTGTGTCTTTTTATTCTTCACTGGTATTGCTTTAAATTGTGGGCATCCTCGTAATGGGTCTTCTTCTTTTACTGACCTTTAAAGAAAACCCTGATATAATGATCCCATTAACTTAAAATTTTAGCTATGAAAGGTCAAGGTGTTATAGTCGCCACTTTTCTCAATCTTAGAAATAGATGAGGTCAACTTCATTCTCTGCCCTCAAAGGTACATGTTAGTCAAAGCAGTATAAAGTTTGATTTTTAAGCCACTTATAATAGACAACTGGTTTAACTTGAGTATTCATTAAATTGATGGTCATATACTTGATCATAAGTATTTCTGAGTGTTCAAAGTTCAGTGCTGGGAGAGAGGGAAGCCAAGATAACTAGAGTTTTCTATATGTCTCAGACACTATGCCAGGCATTGGAGGAGTAAAGATGAATATTGTCACAATTCTAAAAAAGTAAGTTCTCAAAGAGCTTTGGATATATTTTTAATATCAAATAGTTTTAAGAACTAATGAGTGGACAGGAATTTGCCTTTTCATGTTATTATGTTATGAAAAGCTCTTCTTAGTGAGATATGAGAATTTGTGGGAAGTAGACTGTGGAATAAACATAAGGGATTGATGAAGAAGCAGAGATGTATGGGTAGGTCAAATGATAAAGGCTGTGTATTTCTCTTGTGAGAATCATTCCCTCTTACCAGACTCTGGTATTTAAAACAAAACCCCAAAAAACAACTATTGAAATGAACATTTGAAGCTCCTATAATTTGTAGAAACCCCACGTTTACATAATGCTCAACTGGAAGCTAAGAAAAAAACAAATGTTAGGCAACTGAATTATTTTTACAGGTTAATAAGACTGCCAGGAAGCAACTGAGAAAGTATTTTCAAGAGGGGAATAATTTAACATAATGACATTTCTTTTCATGCAAACCAAATTAATTTCTGAAAGTACATTAGAATACACTCATCCCTCCCCTTTTAAATATTTTATTTAATTTATTTTTTTATACAGCAGGTTCTTATTAGTTATCTATTTTATACATATTAGTGTATAGATGTCAATCCCAATCTCCCAATTCATCCCACCACCATCACCCACCCCTGCCACTTTCCCCACTGGGTGTCCATACGTTTTTCTCTACATCTGTGTCTTTATTTCTGCCTTGAATACCGGTTCATCTGTACCATTTTCTAGGTTCTACATATATGCGTTACTATACGATGTTTATTTGTTTTTCTTTTTCTGACTTACTTCACTCTGTATGACAGTCTCTAGATCCATCCACGTTTCTACAAATGACCCAATTTCGTTCCTTTTTATGGCTGAGTAATATTCTATTGTATATATGTACCACGTTTCTTTATCCATTCGTCTGTCGATGGGCATTTAGTTTGCTTCCATGACCTGACTATTGTAAATAGTGCTGCAGTGAACATTGGGGTGCATGTGTCTTTTTGAATTATGGTTTACTCTGGGTATATGCCCAG
>NC_041220.1:47813545-47814095 GCF_002837175.3 Physeter macrocephalus | reverse complement strand
TAAGGAACCTCCATATGTTCTCCATAGTGGCTGTATCAATTTACATTCCCACCAACAGTGCAAGAGAGTTTCCTTTTCTCCACACCCTCTCCAGCATTTGTTGTTTGTAGATTTTCTGATGATGCCCATTCTAACTGGTGTGAGGTGATACCTAATTGTAGTTTTGATTTGCATTTCTCTAATGATTTGTGATGTTGAGCAGCTTTTCATGTGCCTCTTGGCCGTCTGTATGACTTCTTTGGAGAAATGTCTGTTTAGGTCTTCTGCCCATTTTTTGATTGGGTTGTTTGTTTTTTTAATGTTGAGCTGCATGAGCTGTTTATATGTTTTGGAGATTAATCCTTTGTCTGTAGATTCATTTGCAAATATTTTCTCCCACCCTGAGGGTTGTCTTTTTCTCTTGTTTGTAGTTTCCTTTGCTTTGCAAAAGCTTTTAAGTTTCATTAGATCCCATTTGTTTATTTTTGTTTTTATTTCCATTACTCTAGGAGGTGGATCAAAAAAGATCTTGCTGTGATTTATGTCAAAGAGTGTTCTTCCTATGTTTTCC